>NC_025690.1:19556312-19557790 GCF_000633955.1 Camelina sativa
TTTTTTTTTTTTTTTTGCATAAATACTTTTAAGGATTCTGACATTGGTTGCGCCTGTACTTTCATGTCTTTTCTACAGAAGCTAAATTATCAGAGCTCTACGAGTAAGGACTCATTTGTGTACAAAAGAGATTTATAAGTGAAACCAATAAATCTTTCTATTTACTTGTTAATGTGCAAGACAAATGTTTTTTAATATAATTTTTTCCCCAATGCAATGATTTCCCATATCTTTTACAAAAAAAAAAGGAAGAAAAGATTTCCCATCGCTTCCTTAAACATCAAAGAAAATTTAATTACTATTATTAAAAGAAACAATGACTAAAATTAGCATATTTAAGACTGCCTGTTTCAATAGTACACATAGTTTGACAAACAATACCAGTTGTTGAATAATAATATGTATAATTGACAAAAGATTATGTATATTTTGAATAGAATATATACATACTTCTCTAGTTGATAAATAAAGTTGTCCGGAAATCTAATGCCTTAGAAGTGATGCTTTGGCTAAGTATTCTTGGACAATTTTCTATGGAAAAAAACTTTATAATTTCATTCAAAAATCCATTTAATTTATAATGTCCTGTTTTGATTAGCTTAAAAGAAACAAAATAAGTAGATACATCATTTATTTTGTATTAATTCAGATGCATAAATCAGCTAATAATGGGATTAGACCTCTCCTATTCGTCCTAAAATTCATTTATAATCTCTTTAATCATGTAATTTTAATTATACAATATATAAAAAGTTGATTTAAATTAAACGAAATCATGTATCACATATATCCTTTCCAATCACAATTTTTTTAAAAATTATACATTTAAATTATTCTTTTCAACGTCAACATAACTGCGTCAATTATTTATTATACTAGCGAAAATGACGTTAATGATATTTTTGTTATTAAAAAAAGCATATCAACTTGGCAGTTTAAGCAGCGGTACTATTGTAATAAAGTTTAAAAAAGATGGACCACTTTGGCAAATAAAAAGACTTTGACGCTCGTATATATAAATACCCCTTCACTGATTAACCAAAACATCATTAACTAATCACTCCCCAATTAGTAAATTAATCACTGAAACAGAGATGGCTACCGTAACAGATTTAATCTCCACCGTCCATCAGGACATCATAGAGTCTCACATCTTGACACGTCTCGACGGCGCAACCTTAGCCTCCGTCTCGTGCGTCTCCTCGCATCTTCACCATCTCGCTTCCAACGAGATCCTATGGTCCAAAATCTGCCGATCCACGTGGCCTTCTTGCTCCGACGGCGGTTCTCGTTCTTTTTTCTCCGACGCGTATTCTATGGTGGAAATGGAAACAACCACCGCCGCCGGTTCAGTCTCTGATCTCGACCGTCCGTTTCCGGAACTGATCTCCACCGTTGATCTTCGCTACAGAGGGGAATTGATTCTCAGCAGAGTCGTGAAGACGGAGACCACGACGGCGTGGTTTAAGAGCTCGCCG
>NC_025690.1:19563035-19577725 GCF_000633955.1 Camelina sativa
TGGTCCAAAATCTGCCGATCCACGTGGCCTTCTTGCTCCGACGGCGGTTCTCGTTCTTTTTTCTCCGACGCGTATTCTATGGTGGAAATGGAAACAACCACCGCCGCCGGTTCAGTCTCTGATCTCGACCGTCCGTTTCCGGAACTGATCTCCGCCGTTGATCTTCGCTACAGAGGGGAATTGATTCTCAGCAGAGTCGTGAAGACGGAGACCACGACGGCGTGGTTTCAGAGCTCGCCGCTGAGAATCGATCTGGTGGACGCGAAGGATACGGTTGCGACGCCGATTAAACGAAGGACGAGGACGGAAGACACGTGTCGTGATCTGGAGAAGGATCTGACTTTAAGCTGGATCGTGATTGATCCAATCGGGAAACGAGCGGCGAATTTGTCGAGTCACCGGCCGGTGTCGGTGCAGAGGAACTGGATAAGCGGAGAAGTGGAGGCGCAGTTCGCGACGGTGGTGGATACGGTAGAGTGTGTGATCACGGTGGTCACGTGCGGCGAGGAGGAGCTGCACGTGAGGGAGGTGAGTCTCAAGGCGGAGAAGATGGAGGGAACGCATTTGAACGGTAGGGATAGTTTGGTAATTCTGAAGAGGGTAATGGAGGGCAAAAGGGTAAATGGAAGACATAGAGAAGTAGAATCGAAGAGGAGACACGAAGAGTTTATGGAGAAGAAGAGAGAGATGAAGGAGAAGAAGATGAGGGTAGAATCGGTATTTGACATTTTGACTGTATCTTTTGGGATTTTAGGCTTTGTGTCTCTTGTTGTGTTTTGTCTTCGGAGAACCTCTACATGAATCGGAAGCTTCTAATAAATTGACCCAAGAGACAATTTTTTTAAAAAAAACATAAAAAACAACTTCTTCAATTACATTTTCACACAATAATACCAATTCTCATGTTACACAAAGCACAAAGCCACAACACATATACAAGAAGAACCACTAGTTCCGTACATTACGGTCTTGACACTTGTAAAAAAGGGGAAATATATCAATGCCTCTTGAGGGCGACGGCGGAGATGATGATGAGAACGATGAAGAAGAGAATCGCGATAGAAGCGGCTACAACAGCGGTGCTAACGTTCTGGCAGAAATCTCCAAACTGCTGACAGATGGGGAGCCAGTTGGTGCTTTGGTTGCCGTTGTGTGCAAGGTAGACGATTGATGCTGCCGCTGCTGCTGCTGATGTGTTGAGCGTCACGACCAACTTTATATATATAACATGCACCATAACATAAAAGAGAGTGAGTTATATGAAATTAAGAAAGAAATGATTAATAGAGTTATAAGGTATGTTACGGTATCGAAGATGAGGAGGATCAGCCGGGGCGCAACAGCGAGTGGACGGATAATAGCTATGATGGAGAAGGGAAGTGAAAGGACGAGATAGCTGGCCACTATTGCTACGGCTATCACAAAGTACCTTCAGATAATATATAATTTATTAGGTCACTAGCCTCACAAATCACAATGATATATAACCGGTACATGACTCATTGACTTGACTTCGAATTTAAATATATAATTTTTAAGTACACTATATCAAACTAGAGATATGTTTCACCGTGTTTAAAGATATGCTGTATGCATTAATTAGTTTTGTAAATATGAAGTAAAATAAGTAATTATATAGTAAGAAGATAGGAATGGACGTACTGAAATGCGGGAAGGTCATCGTAACCGGCTTGGAACTGGAGGAACTGAGTAAAGAAGGGAAGAGTCTCCTCGGCGGTGTACATGACAGAGGCAGCCCCAATGGAGACTGCTATGGCGCCCAAACGGAGGAGGAAATCGAATATGGCCAAACCTCTCTTGGCGCCACCTCCTGCTGCGGCTGCCACGAAGCCTTTCTTCTTCTTTGCGTCAACTACGACATGGCTTGAACTTTTGGTCACGGTGCTTGGCTCGCCGACGTCAATGGTGGTGGCATCTTTCGTCATTTTCTCTTGTAGTTGGTGGGGTTTAAGAAAGACTAAGTTGTGTGCTTTGTGTGTTGTGTATTGGAAGGTTTTGTAGTTGTGGTGGGAAACTAATGGAAGATGCACTTATATAGTGCTTGTATAATTATGCAGTGGTTAATTAGGAATAATTAGTAGCTAATTAATGATTAGCTTTTTAAAATTGTTTGATATTAAGTTTAGTTGATTTGTTAGAGTCTGGGGAGAGGAGTTGTTCATTGCTTCTTACTTTCCCCCACTTACTGTACTTGGGTTTGAGCTAAACAATTGAACTCAAAAAAAAAAAACTAATGAAGTTGGTATCCGTTCGTAGGCACAAAGAGCTTAATAATGTGTTGTTTATGTTACATTTTATTGCCAATTGTATGTTTATCTAACGACTAAAACTACTTTTAACTAGTTAGTTTTTTTTTTTCAAGCGAAGCACAAAATTATAATATGGTTATCATGTATGCAATGTCAATTCCGGAATCGGATTTTTTTTTTTATAACTTTGATTTTATGTTTTTATTTTACTCTTTTATATGGATCATTATCGAAATTTGTCTATCAAAAACTAATTTGACTAATATAAATTGAAAAACAAAATTATTTTTGAAAAAATTAGCACTTGCTCAATTATAAAATTAGTTTGGTAATTAAATATCAACATAATAATACACAATTTTAGTTCCTTTTGATACAATTATAATTTCTGTAAATCTTTTCAGGAAATAACAGAGCTTAATTACCAAGTGTACCATTATGGTACTACCATATAACTCTTTCTAATTGGATCAGGTGTGTTTGCCCAAAAAAAATAAATGGATCAAGTCTTAATTCCTACATTAACACCAAAATAAAATAAAATCATATTCTCCTTAATTAAGCTGTTATATTCCAGCAAAATATTCCCCTAGATATGTAGTTGATAAAATCATATATATTCTTCTATATTTTTTTTTTTGTTTTGTTCAAAATTCAAATTCTGTAACGTAATCTTGAACGTTCGGATTGATATCTCTTATTTAACCTTGTCTATATATCTCTCACTTTCTCTGTATCTCTTTCAAATCAGATCAACAATGGCTAGGATCAGAAGAATCCCAAAGCGCCATACTCACCACCAATACCACGTCTATTTCTTTGGAGAAGGTTTGATCGTCACGGTTACTCACACTGCCTCAGTGATCCGGCAATGGATCCACACCGTCCACCACAACAACCGTCGTCACACCCTCTCGTTGTTGGTCTCGGCGTCCAATGGACACCTCATGGTACCGATCCTCCTCGGAAAGTTCTCCAACTATGCTACGGTGTTATTGGGGCATGAAGGAGTGAGGAAAGATAAGGAGATATGTATGAGTGATTGGGGCGTTCGCAACCTTTCTCACGATCAGATAGTTCTGGCGTCACATGATGTCTATGTTTGCTGCAAGCTCGGTGTTAAGGAACGTCTCTGGAAAGTGAGAGGTTGAACCTTTCTTTTGTAGGGTGTGTTGCAAGGAAAGAGCTGTGGTTTGAAAAATATTTTATTTTTCTAGTTCTTTAAACTCAATAATAAACAATTTAAGAACTTTTTCTTCTGTGACAAATTCATATCTTATTATATAAAGTTGGACTTTGAAAATTAGTCATTAACAAGATTTTGACATGTGTCAAGATAATTATCAAAAAAGTTACAAAAATTAAAAGTTTTTTAAAAAAATAATTATAAGGAGATTATATATATATATATCATAAAATTTGAAATTATTAATTTATTTACTTATTTTTAATTTTACGTTATTAATTATACAAAAAATAGAAAGGAGATTAAGGAAAATATACAGTTAATTATTAGTTTTAAATTTGTAAATAATCACTTCTATATAAACATAGATTGTCTCATACTTTTCATCTAACAAAATAATTTATTCAAAAAGTATTGCTTTCAACTTTGTTCTATTGGTAAAACTTTTTTTTAATGGAAAGGTACATCATGGTGTGTCAAAGACACTTTCACGAATACATTGGAAAATTTAACATTAGTTACTATCAAAAGATTTTATGACGTTATAAAAAGGTATTTCGTTTCATTGGTTGTTGGAGCAAGCCATTTTAAGATAGCTAAAAGACGTGAACATATTCTCTCTACACATGAGCGGCAGAGCCGAGGTTCTCTCTATGGTGGAGGAGGTTGGATGCAAGGTTATCTTCCCAAGAGAGGAAGGTTGAGAAGGTTGGACACAAGGTTATCTCCCCAAGGGAGGAAGGTGGAGCCAATGTTCTCTCCATGGTGGAAGAGGTTGGACGCAAGGTTCTCTCCATAAGGGAGGAAAGCGGAACTGAGGTTCTCTCCATAGTTGGTCATACACTATGTGATGTTACATCATTGATTAGTATACTATGTAATATATTTTTTTATTAGAAATATTTTTTGAACGAATAATTTTAGTAACTAAAAAAACTATGCAAAAGTGAAAGTAAAAAGACGTATAATACGCTTTTAATGGTAAAATACATAAAAGATTTGTAAATAAATATAAATCAATATATTATAGCAAAAATAAAACTTATAAATAACGTTATTTATAAAACTTTAAACCCGCACATCGGACGAGTCTTTATCTAATTTTAAATTAACTCTTGCTCGCTATTTCAAATCTTATGTCAACATTGGTCATGAACAGAAAAAATGAAATAAATGTAAAGTGTGTACGTTGTAAAAGAGACAATCGTAACGCTAAAAGGGAAATATTAACAAAAAGGAAATTTACGAGTTAGATATACACAAAAGCTATTTACTTTGGGATCAACTATCAAGCATAAATATAACAAAACTATTATATTAACAAAAAGGAAATTTACGAGTTAGGTATACACAAAAGCATAAAAATAACAAAACTAGACTTGTAATTAAATTTACGAACATAACCAAATCGAATAAAAATGTAAATAAGTAAAGGAAGGCATGGGTATATACATCTCGAAACATAACAAAACCCTATTTGCTCTCGCCTTCTTTGGGGATTTTCAACTGTATCTGTGTCTTCTCTTATTTAACCTCAGATCGACTCTGGACGATTCGAGTAGTCATCCTTATAATTTCCTCTACAAGGTAAGTTTTTCTTATAGCACTTGATTCTAAACGATTATTTGTTACGTATCTTAATACAGTTCAACTCAAAGTTTCTGGTTATATGTTCTTTACGATTCTAGGATTTTTATATATGGATTGAGCTAGTGAGATATTATTGGGAGTTATATGATATAGTTTGTAAGGGTTCGAAGTTTTACAATAGTTTTTTTTAATCTAATTTCCGAGATTCATAATTAAATTTCTAACTGTTCAGAGTTTTTGGTATAACTTGGCGAGTTTGATTATACAATATAGTACAGCTGGGGAGTTATATTGAAAATCTCATGTTTTAAGGTTACTTCTAGTCTGATTTGTGAACTGTTATTTTTATTTATATATACCAAAACCCCGTTACTTTCTTTTTGTTTTTAATACCGAAACTGAAAGATGACCTCATTATTTTCAAACTTTAAATTTTATCTCGAATTATCTAAGAATGATCTTTGATTTTGTCTAATTTGTATAGATGCTTATCACCTAGCTAATGTATCCTTTAATTTGTTGAATCCGTCCTTGACATAATGTCCACGGCATACATGTTCTTTTGTGAATGCAAAAGTCAGCAGCGCTTCATATACCATGTTTGTCGTGCGAAGAATATTGGAGATAATTTGGGATGCGGTCCATCTACTACTATAAACAAGCTATATACAGAACATAGTTCGTTTATGAAGTGGGCCGGTGACATCTAAACGGAAGAATAATATTATGGTGATAAGTATTAAGAGATTTAGAATATTTAATTAAAGGATATGAATTAGCCTCTATATATTTTAATGTGCCAATTCTCTTGAGACACTGTCGTTCTCTAAGTTAGCAGGTTTCAAATAGCCATGGCTAGGATCAGAAGAAGACTCCCAAAGCGCCATATCCACGGAGACGTACACCACGTCGACTTTTTTGGACAACGTTTGATCGTCACGGCACTCATACTACTTCAGTGATCCGCCGATGGATCCAAAGCATTCGCTTCTTCAGCCGTCTTCGTTTGTCACACCCTCTCGTTGTCGGACTCGGCGTCCAATGGACACCCGGTGGTCCCGATCCACCACCGGACACTCTCCAGTTATGTGTTGGTATCCGCTGTCTTATTATCCAGTTGTCTCACTGTAAGAGCATGCCCAACGTCCTCCGACTTTTCTTGGATGATCGCACAATCACTTTTGTCGGCGTCTGGAACAGTCAGGACCAGGACAAGCTCGAGAGATTTTACCATCAGTTGTACATCTGGAGACTTCTGGACATAAGGTACTATCTGCCTATTTGGCTCCAGCGTAGTTCCTTTGAGAAGATCGTGGAGGAGCGTTTGGGGCACAGAGGAGTGAGGAAAGATAAGGAGATATGTATGAGTGACTGGGGCGTTCACAAACTTTATTATGATCAGATAGTTCTGGCGTCACATGATGTCTATGTTTGCTGCAAGCTCGGTGTTAAGGAACGTCTCTGGGAATTTGAGATTTAAATCTTTCTTTTGTTGGGTTGTCTTGCGAGGACAGAGCCGTTCTTTCAAAATCATGACCGTTTTTTTATTTTTGAACTCAATAATTAACGTTTTCTAATTCAATTTTTTTTTACCGACGCTTTCAAATTCGAAAGTCTCATACAAAAAGCTAATATGTAAAATCTTTCAACCATATAGGCTACCATTTTCTTTTACCAGCAACCCATTAAGCTACCATATATATAATATATTGGTTGATCATAACGAACATGTGCATTTGTATGAAATTATATTTTAGTATTATCAGTCCAAAGACATACATATTGTGGATGACTAATTAGCAGTTTTAGTTGGCACATTCCAATTATAATGTTTGGTCCTTAATTTCTCAGTATATTTTCCCCCTTTTTGTATATGATCAGTTCTTAATCTTTGTGTAAGTGTGCTTCTCTCTATGTTTCATGACAATCATAAGCCCGAAACCCATTTGTCAAAAGTTTATTAAAGGAGCCACTTGCGAAACAAAGTGAAATGGTTGGGTCCACTTTCATATGTACAAATCTAAACACTTTGCGGCCAACTAAAACCTGTCAATTCGGACTGATGATAGCATGATGGTCGGGCATATACCACCTTGCTATTACTTGGTTCAGACACCTCTTTAGCCAATCCTCTCACATTTCAGTTTAGTTTTTGGGGTTGGTTTAGCTAAGGTTCCGTTAGTTCGATTTTAGTAAAGGGTTTCTTTGTGTTTTAGTGCGTTTCTGAAACTTAATTATAAGTTTGATACGGTCACTATTTACAATGAAAAAAAGTGGATGTTAAGAAATAGAAATGGTAAGAGATAAAAATTTATGTGGATGAGAGCATTTGACAATTTTTACTTAAAAGCTCCCGTCTATTTATTTGATATCTGAGAAAGAAAGAGGAAAGAGGGAAGAAAGAGGAGAGAGGGAAGAAAAAAATAGATGGTACATTGATTTTTTTGGATGTCTTTTTTTGTTCTAAGTTTTTTTTTCTTTCTATTTCTCTTTCTATATATATCAATATTTTTATTTCTTTTTCTTTTCATTACAATTCCCTTTTCCTAATTATTCAAATATTTATTAATATATTTTTGTTTCCAAATTTTTTCTACATACAAAAAAACAATGTATTTTTCTTTATAATTTGATATACATTTTGTTTCAATGATTTCAGATATAATTTTATTCAAAATATCTATATTTGTGTACGGTTTAAATCATTTAACATATTAGATAGATTTAAACCATCCATCAATATTTGTATACAGTTCAAACCATTCACCATGCCGTCCAGCAATATTTGTGTACGGTTTAAGCCATCCATCATACTAGGTTTTGAACCCACGCTACGTGTGGGTATATTTGATATATTTTGATGAAAACTATATATGATTGATGAATATAGTAAAATATTATCTTATAAAAAATTTAAATTAGTATTAAGGAAAAAGTTAAATTTCATACACAATTTTTTGAAATATAAAAATCAGTTGTGTTATAAAATCAAATCTGATAAAAAAAAATCATGAATTTAACTCGACATCCAGACGAGACGAATTAAACTGATGACCTCACATATCCCAAACCATTTATGTGACCACCAGAAAAACAAAACAATTTTATCATCATGAATTTAACTCGTTTTCATATCTAATTAATTGCTACCACTTATGTTTTCGTGTTTTTTATTCAATGTTTTCTTATTCTTCATATTCTTTCTTGTCATTTCTATTGTCAAATTTTGTGGTAATCGTCATCATTACTTTTACCGTCTGGTTCTTCCCTATACTCTTTTTCTTCTTCATCCTCGTCAACTTCTTCATCCTCGTCAACTTCTTCACTTTCTTCCACTAAAAAACCTTTTTTTTAGACTACCACACAACTTGTTAATCCATCAAACTCCAAGAACAAAATCATTTCTTTTCTCATAAAAATAAAAAATAATATAAAAAATAAAAAATTAATGAACAAATATCAACTTATCTATAAAATCATACACAAAAATATGTTTTACAGCTCATAAGAAATAAAAAGCACAAACGTAGATAAATAAGATAATTTATGTTTTACATAAATATTTATAGTATTTTAAACTTTTAAAAGGTTTCGAAATATAAATTTTGAACCTTTTAAAAAGTTTCAATATTTATAATATTTTAAACTTTTAAAATTTAAAAATTATAATATTTAAAAACTTTTTAAAAGCTAAGAACTTTTAAAATTATAATATTTAAAAAAATTTTAAATATTATAATTTATTTTTTTTGAAACTTTTGAAAAGTTTTAATTTGATCAAATAAAAAACTAGATCAAACCGAATATACTTTTAAACTTGGACGCTTGATAAATCAAGCTTTTCTCCTCATTCGTTGTTGGAAGCATATTAATCTTATTTATACTGGTTCTGAACCATTGTCTAAAAATTTTATCGCCGATGTGGAATATTGTGCATAGTTCTTTTATTTCCATAAATTTAAAATTTTCCTTTTTCTAAAAAATTCTGGAAATTTTTTTAAAAAAGTTAATGAATGACATGTCAAATCCTGATTGGTTGTTTAAAATAATTCTGAATATATAAAATTCTGGTGATTTTAAAAAATGTTAATTAGTGAAGTGTTTAATCACAATTGGAGGTTTAAAATCTTATGTGGACGCCTTTAGGAGTTTATACCTCCTACTTTTTATTAGTGTAGATTTGATAGATTCAACTCGTCCAACAATATTTGTGTACGGTTCAAACCATCTAGCATATTAGATAGATTTACACTGTCCAGCAATATTTGAGGACGGTTTAAACCATCCAACATGTTGGAGAGATTTAAAACGTCCAACAAAATTTATGTACGGTTTAAACCTTCCGACTTATTGGATAGATTCAAACTATCCGACAATATTTGTATCCGTACACCTTATTAATTGTACAATGTACATATATCTATGCACATTATTAAGTGTACAAATGTAATTTATTTAATTTTTAGGATTTTAGATGTCTGTAACACCACAATGGTTTTGTAAAAATTGTATCTGTATACTTAATAATGTGTACCGACATCTGTACATTTAATTATGTGTACAGACATATGTACATTTAATAAGGTGTATAGACATCTGTACACTTAAAAAAGTGTACGGATATAAAATATGTATATAATAAATTTAAAAATTATTAAATAAAATTCATATCAAATTGTAAAAAAAAGTATAGAATTTTTTGTAGCTAAGAAGTTTTCAAAAAAAAGTTTATAATTAACAATTATTTAAGAAATCAAGAAATATGAAGAAAAGGGAATGTACAATGACAGCAATTGTAATTAAACAGACCATTGAATAGTAGAAAAGAAAAGAAAAGATAACTTGGTTTCACACTTGGTCGTGTTGAGCGTCGTAGTACAGGCTGAGCTTCCTCTGTCTCTTGCTCCTGTTGAGTTTCTGCTATCACCTCGACTCCAACCTCAGAATCATAATTCTCGCAGTCTGCTGCTTCTTCGTGTAGACCATTATTCCCAAAATCTCCAGATCTTACGATAAATGACCCTGGAGCCTCTGTTTCTTCACTTGCAACATTCCAATTCCATCTTTTAGCTTCGTCGAAGATGACATCTCTGCTTACTGTTATCCTCCTTGTTGAGGGATTTAACAAACGATAAGCTTTACTACCAGGTTCTGTTCCGAGATGCACCAAAGCACGAGATCTATCATCCAATTTCTTGAGATGTTGTGTTTCCACTCTAGCATAACCGATACAACCAAAAACTCGCAAGTGCTCCAAGTTTGGTTTCTTGCCTTTGAACATGTCGTACGGCGTCTTGTCACTCAATGTTCTCGTAGCTACTCTGTTGATCAAATAAGTGGAATGTCTCACAGCCTCTCCCCAAAGATAATTCGGAACATCCATGTGTTTTAAAATGCTTCTCGTCATTTCAAGCAGGGTTCTGTTTCTTCTCTCTACTACACCGTTCTGTTGTGGCGAGTATGGAGCCGTCAAGTGGCGTTGGATCCCAGATTTTTCACAAAATCGCATGAACTCAGACGATACAAACTCACCTCCTCTGTCTGTTCGAAACATCTTGATTGTTGCTCCAANTGAAGATGACATCTCTGCTTACTGTTATCCTCCTTGTTGAGGGGTTTAACAAACGATAAGCTTTACTACCAGGTTCTGTTCCGAGATGCACCAAAGCACGAGATCTATCATCCAATTTCTTGAGATGTTGTGTTTCCACTCTAGCATAACCGATACAACCAAAAACTCGCAAGTGCTCCAAGTTTGGTTTCTTGCCTTTGAACATGTCGTACGGCGTCTTGTCACTCAATGTTCTCGTAGCTACTCTGTTGATCAAATAAGTGGAATGTCTCACAGCCTCTCCCCAAAGATAATTCGGAACATCCATGTGTTTTAAAATGCTTCTCGTCATTTCAAGCAGGGTTCTGTTTCTTCTCTCTACTACACCGTTCTGTTGTGGCGAGTATGGAGCCGTCAAGTGGCGTTGGATCCCAGATTTTTCACAAAATCGCATGAACTCAGACGATACAAACTCACCTCCTCTGTCTGTTCGAAACATCTTGATTGTTGCTCCAATTTCTTGCTCAGCTCGGGCTTTAAAACGTTTGAAAGCATCATATGCATCACTCTTATCTTTCAAAAGCAGTGACCACATGTATCGAGAGTGATCGTCAATGAGCACAAATATATACTTATTCTGTGCAGCTGTGGCAGGTGTAATTGGACCGCAGAGATCTCCATGGATTAGATCAAGAGATTTTTCAGCTCTAAAACTGGTTGCCTTGGGAAACGTCTTTCTCGTTTGCTTCCCAAGCAAACAAGATGCACACGTCTCCTTAACAAAAGTCAAGTTTGGCATTCCAAAGACTAGCTCTCTCTTCACCATCGATTCTAAGGTCCTGAGATTGACATGACCTAGTCTCTCATGCCACCGTGTAGAGGTATCAGCGACCTTCATTTGCAGACAGTTACTTTCAGCTTCCATACGGACCTTATAGAGTCTGTTCTGTGATCTATTTGCTTTTACAAGGAGCTTCCCATCGCGATCGTGTAGTGTTAGGTAATCCTCCTTCATCCTAACTTCAAATCCTATCTCCGTAGCTTGTCCAAGACTGAGAATATTACTCTTGAGATCAGGTATCCAGTAAACTTGAGTCAGAATCTTTCTATCACCCGACTTGGTGATAAAGAAGACAGAACCTCTTCCCTTTATGTCGACTCTTGAGTCGTCACCAAACCTCACCTTCCCCGTGACTGTTTCATCAAGTTTGGTAAAGTAGTTCCGATTTCCAGTCATGTGATTACTGGCTCCGTTATCAAGATACCACACATTATCTCCCTCCGGTTTAACTTCGTAATCACATGGCTTGATTTTCTTCTCATTGAGAAGCACAGCCTCGTGCATTAGTAGCTCCTCTGCGTCTTGAGTATCAGATTCTGCACCATCTTGAATTTCTTGAAGTTTAAGTAACCGGTCTGGACAATTTGAGGCATAGTGACCATTCTTGTCACATCGGTAACAAACAATCTGTGACTTGTCTCTGTTTTGGTAATTGTTTCGACCTCGTCCTCTTCCTCGACCCGAGAACCGACCACCTCTAGCACCCTTTCCACGTCCTTGGTCATAACCCTCTTGATAATTGTTAGCATACATAAGTTTTGTTTGATCATCTTCTTGATCTTCCTCATCACGAATCCTCTCCTCATATGTTTTTAGTCGACCAACTATGTCCACAAAACTTGTCTTGTTAAGATCAAGAACTTGTTCCAAGGCTGCTATGATATGAATGTACTTCTTCCTCGGCAAACTATTGAGGAATTTTTTGACCATCTTAGACTCTTCAATGGATACGCCCAAAGCACCCGCTTTTGATGCAAGCTCCGACAACCTTCCCACAAAATCATCGATCGTATCTGTAGTCTTCATCTTCATCCTCTCGAAATCCGACATTAGTGTTTGCAGTCTCGCCTCTTTTACTCTCTCAGCTCCAACGTATCGTGACTTGATCGCATCCCAAACCTCCTTAGGAGTAGCAAGGTTTCCCACTTGTAAAATCAGATTCTCCGGAATCGATTGGAACAGAAGAGCTTTGGCTAGGTCAGTCTTATCGGCCTCTGCTTCCCCTGTTTCGATCGTTTCCCAGACTTTGTTCACTCGCAGTACTACCGTCATCTTCATGGCCCACACCGTATAGTTGGTTGCGGTAAGCATTGGACATTGAAGAGATGAAGTACCGGTCTCCTTTGGTATGGACGTCATAGCAACGATTTCACTCATATCTCTTACACCGATTTGTTTTTTTTTTTTAGTCACGAACAAGAAAGAAAAGTTGTGTTTAGAGATTCAATATAAGCTCTGATACCAAATATTGAATCAAACACAAGAATAACGAATAACTCTCGTTTATTACTTTAGAAACTTCTCAAAACTAAAGCAATCTTAATCTCTCTAATCTCTCTTATAAGCTATGCAACACCCTGCATCTTCTTATATAGAGAGAAGAATAAATATTCATCCTAACAACTATAGGAAACATTACATAATTTAGATATCTCCTAAATCTTTAGATATGTATATTTAGATATCTCCTAAATATACTTAGCTTGAAGCTCAAGCTATTTCAAGCTTACACTAACAAAAGCTAAATTGACATCATCTATATTGGACCAAAAATCTTATTCATGATTTATATGTACTCCTTAAATATAGCACATAGGAATGAAAAACATCAATTTCAATCATTTTCGTAAATAAGAAGTACATTATAAATCATGAATAAGTTTTTTTGTCATGAAATTTACCTATTTATTCTGTTCAATGTATTTATAAACTTTTTTAACACATAGAATAACAAGTGGGTATGTGATCGGAAAGTATTGTATCTCTCTAGTGTTGCTAATTTGCTGGATGGCGCACTTCATTGTCATTGCCAAAACGCTAATAATGAGAATTTCACATGGCCTTTTTAATTCTAATAAAGAAATCAACTTTATAAAACTTCTGGATAATGTATAATATACAGACATTCTAAAACGTGAACTAACTGGAGTGCATATATTCATGTAATTGCGTTTATGCAACGTTTATATCTATTGCCTTGTTAAAAAAGATTAGCGTAGCCACTAATAAACACAAGTTGTTAGGAATTCATTTTTAATTCTGAAAGGTTAGTGTAGACATAGGAGTGAGTCAGATATCCATAAAGAAAAATATGATAATATGTAGAATTTAGGTCTGATTCATTATATTCAGTTATTTAGAGTACAATTAGTTATTATATATGTCAGTTATATATGCAATATGGGAGACAACCAAGCATACACACACAAGCGGCACTAGCTACTTAGTGATTAGTGAATCTGAAATTAGTACTGTCATCAGATGTTTGATTCTACTTATGTATACTGGTAAGTGATACAGTAGTAAACCCCATGAAACATAAGTTGTATATATACATTACGAGAAGTGTTGTTACCTATAGTGATCGGTACCTTGTTCAAAGCAAGACTTCAACTCACCTATGACCGAATATGTTATTGTAGCTTAGTATCTCATGCACCATCTCATTAATTTTGTCTTATTTGTAACCATCTCAGTAAAACTCGATCTAAGCTGATCAAAACTTGCTTTTATAAATATGAGTACAAATCTAGTCTAATGATTTATGTATAGTGTCAATGTGTTACAACTATTGATATAAAAGGAGTAATGTACTATTATATACATAATATATACATGAAATGACCAATTTGTATTTTGTAGTTAAACATACCATTTCATGAAGACATCTAAAGAACATAAATGTTTAACGGTTATATGAACCACTATAAAAGATATATAACCCATTGTTGTTCCACCATATTGTGAATTAATTATACACACCTAGTAAGATAACCAAATGATTATAACATTATACACCTAAAACAGTGTTTGTAGTTGTATATAAAAAGTATTACACATAATCATGACATTACTAGATAAAAAGCACATAAGATAACCAAATGAAACTGATAGGTTAGGTGTGGGCCTCAACGAGTGAAATTTTATGACATCCATCCTATGTGCAACAAACGCGGTTGGGTCTCATGAAATGCCTATAAATACGGACACATTCTCTAGCCAAACTCATCTCACAACTAAATATTAAGAAGA
>NC_025690.1:19578405-19581116 GCF_000633955.1 Camelina sativa
GGGGGTGGTGCTGGCGGAGGTGGTGGTCCTGGAGGAGGCTACGGAGGTGGAAGCGGTGAAGGCGGTGGAGCTGGATACGGAGGCGGAGAAGCTGGTGGGCATGCTGGAGGAGGAGGAAGCGGAGCGGGAGGCGGTGGAGGAGGTGGCGGTGCACATGGTGGAGGATACGGTGGTGGACAAGGTGGCGGTGCGGGAGGAGGATATGGGGGTGCAGGTGCCGGTGCCGGTGGACATGGGGGTGGTGGAGGCGGTGGGAATGGTGGCGGTGGAGGAGGAGGTTCTGGCGAAGGAGGAGCTCACGGTGGTGGTTACGGAGCAGGAGGTGGAGCTGGAGAGGGATACGGCGGTGGTGCGGGAGCTGGTGGACATGGCGGTGGAGGAGGAGGCGGCGGTGGGGCTGGAGGAGGAGGAGGAGGTGGCGGAGGTTATGCTGCCGCATCTGGATATGGTCACGGTGGGGGTGCTGGTGGAGGAGAAGGCAGCGGTGGCTATGCACCATGAAAAGAATATCTATATGGAGTGTAAGGCCATTGAGTGAAGTGTCATTGGTATTATTATAGTTTCAATATATAATATGGTTGTGGTAATGAATAGAGTAATATTTTGTATAAATAAGCCGTAAAAAGGCGGCTATATATTGTTGAAGTTTAAAAGTTTGTATCCATGCATGTTGTTGTAAGCTACTTCGTATCGTGTGTGTCAAGTTTTTTATAAACGAAGGTAGTTGTTCCCAAGTCCCAACTCCTAATTAAAGACTCATACATGACAAAACTAAATGTCATGAATTAAAATATAATTTTGTAAGTTCAACTATCCAGTGAATCCAGTGCCGGTCCGGCATTTACTAGTGCCTTATGGACAACTTAAAAACATGCCCTTTTATATACTACCAAAAATTATAACCAATAGTATATAAGACTTTATGTTTAATGTTTTAAAATTTTATGAACACAAAGTCACAAACTAAAGCTAAAGCATTAGGTTTGATGAAAATGTTGATCTAATAGTTTAACAAAGCAAACCATTAACCTCAAAAGGGAAAAAATCAAAACCAAAACTAACAACTAACCTCAAAACCTATGATTTGCACTTACAATAAAGTCCACATTTTTGTAAAAGTCTTTAGATGTATATAAAAATTCTATAATTTTTTTACAAAAAATGCTCTAAATTTTATGTCATAATCCTTTGCTTCAGTTGCTTACCCTATGGGTCTCTATGACAAAACTAGAAGTCATGAATCAAACATTGGTGTGAAGTTTGTTTGCAATAGCATTTTTTGGGTCAAATATTCTTATCAACATGAAGACTTCACTATTTGAGTGTGTTAACTGTTAAGTCATCTTGAAATCATCATTGAACATAAATTTGACAAGAAGCATGCATGAGAACTCTTTCGTCATGGAGATTGACAGATTGTGATCATATATATTTGCTTTTAAGGCATAATACAAATTTGGATCATCAACTCCATGATTTATCGAAAGATTGTAGTAGATAATATTAAACAAATTTATAGTGTTTATGTTTATTAATTTGTGTGAAAAAAAAAAAAAAAAAATCATATAGAAGTGGTAGATGGAGTTTGCACAATACAATGGATTGCACTAGGCCCAAACATGTTAATAAACTTCGGGTTGACCGACCCAATTGGCAGAATCAGATCCGACCCGATAAAAGAGTAAGCATCGCTCACACCTTTGTCTTGCTTCGATTCCCGACGAGACGCTTCTCTCCCTCTCTCTCTCTCTCTCTCTCTCTCTCTCTCTCTCACAGACCTTCTTCCGCCATCACTGAATAATGTCGGCGAGACCTGAAGGAAGCCCGCCGGAGGTTACGCTGGAGACCTCTATGGGTCCCTTCACCGTCGAGGTATCTATCTTTCTTTCTTCCTTGTTATTTTTTGTTTAACTATCGAATCAACGGGGGAAAAAAAAACAAATTCCGGCGATTACATTCTTATATAGAGCTCACACGAACTCCGAGATCTAGATTTTCATATATAGTTTCTTCATTCCGATTGTATTCTACTCGAATCGAAACTTCTCCTCGTGAAGATTTTAGAATTTAGGGTTTTAGGGTTTACAATGTTTATATTGATTTTGTGTCAATTTCCTCAGATGTATTACAAACACTCCCCGAGAACTTGCCGGAACTTCGTTGAGCTGTCCCGGAGAGGTTACTATAATAACGTTCTGTTTCACAGAATCGTCAAGGTCTGTGTTGTCCTGTTTCCAATATATATGTATATTTATCGTTTGTACTGAGATCATTCACTATATGTGATGAAGTTCTAAGGAATTTTTTTGTTTCTTTTGCTATTTTGGTTTGTTTCAGGATTTCATTGTGCAAGGTGGGGATCCTACTGGAACTGGAAGAGGTGGCCAATCCATTTATGGGTACGTGTTTCAATCTTTATCTCATCATTTTGTCTTTTCTTTTTGATCATTGTTAGCTTTGCTGGTTGATTCTATGGATGTGTGTTAGTAAGGATTAGAAATAGTTAAGCTATGTTAATTTTGGCTGGGCGGATTACATCAAAGCTTGGATGAAAGTTAGTAGTATAAAACAGCTCCATTATAGTTTGAGAGCAAGTAACATCTTAGTTTCCGTTTGGTTTGATCGTTTGTGTTTTTGAAATTGAACAAAACAATATTGAAAACTTCTTAACATGATTTATAATGTGGAAAGCTCTAGCTGCTCGATTTATA
>NC_025690.1:19581534-19586705 GCF_000633955.1 Camelina sativa
TATTCTACTCGAATCGAAACTTCTCCTCGTGAAGATTTTAGAATTTAGGGTTTTAGGGTTTACAATGTTTATATTGATTTTGTGTCAATTTCCTCAGATGTATTACAAACACTCCCCGAGAACTTGCCGGAACTTCGTTGAGCTGTCCCGGAGAGGTTACTATAATAACGTTCTGTTTCACAGAATCGTCAAGGTCTGTGTTGTCCTGTTTCCAATATATATGTATATTTATCGTTTGTACTGAGATCATTCACTATATGTGATGAAGTTCTAAGGAATTTTTTTGTTTCTTTTGCTATTTTGGTTTGTTTCAGGATTTCATTGTGCAAGGTGGGGATCCTACTGGAACTGGAAGAGGTGGCCAATCCATTTATGGGTACGTGTTTCAATCTTTATCTCATCATTTTGTCTTTTCTTTTTGATCATTGTTAGCTTTGCTGGTTGATTCTATGGATGTGTGTTAGTAAGGATTAGAAATAGTTAAGCTATGTTAATTTTGGCTGGGCGGATTACATCAAAGCTTGGATGAAAGTTAGTAGTATAAAACAGCTCCATTATAGTTTGAGAGCAAGTAACATCTTAGTTTCCGTTTGGTTTGATCGTTTGTGTTTTTGAAATTGAACAAAACAATATTGAAAACTTCTTAACATGATTTATAATGTGGAAAGCTCTAGCTGCTCGATTTATAGTCTGTTTCATTCTTGCTTTTGGTCCGCTCATGTGTTCCAGAAGCTTGAAACCCAAAATCTTCTACTTTGTAGGATGTTTTTCATGTCGTATATTGTTCTTAGAATTAGTCTTATGTATTTTTTTTTTTTTGATTTGTTCCTTTTCTCAGTTCAAAGTTTGAGGATGAGATAAATCCAGAGTTGAAGCACACCGGAGCTGGCATCTTATCAATGGCAAATGCTGGTCCCGATACAAATGGGAGTCAGTTCTTCATCACTTTAGCACCACAACCGTCCTTGGATGGTAAACACACATTTATCTCTGAAACTTGCTTTTATGTTTTAAGAATTGAGAGATCCTTTTCCAAGTTTACCAAGAGAGTGTTACTTACTGTTCTAATTTTTTTTTAACATTTGTATGAACCTTTAGGAAAGCACACAATCTTTGGCAGAGTGTGCCGTGGTATGGAGGTGATCAAGAGGCTCGGTAGTGTCCAAACCGATAGCACTGACAAGTAAAGTTTACTCACTCTTCTTTCAAAATCATCAAGGGTTGACCCATTGGAAAAAAACCGAGTAATCAAATAAAATCTCTTTTCTATTCTCAAATTTCCAGGCCAATCCATGAAGTGAGGATTCTGAGAACCAAAGTGGTCGATTAGAACAGACGAGTTTTTGTGGATGAGAAGAAGAAGCATCAGCAAAACGTTTACGACATGAAGAATTATAGCTCTGTACTGATACATGATACTATTGTAGACTCTGGTTTTGACTCTACTTTGATTGAAATAGACTGATTTGAATCCGTTTAATTTCTTCTTGTAATTCGCCTCGTTCCAATCAAAATCCTAATTTTCTCCATTTACAAATGTCCCTTTGGGACAATCAACGGCCAAGAAAAGAACACGTTGTAAAGATTTTAATGTTTCAACTCATATCCTCTAAAAAGCTATCTCTCACTCTGTGAAGGACGTGACAATACGAAAATGTCTTTCACAGCAGCGGCTCTCTTCGTTCCGCCTCCGGTAACAGTGCGATCTCCGGGTAGAACTCTTCGCCGTCCCTCAATTCCTTGTTTGCTTCCGACGAATGGCGTAGCGGGTCGCCGGCAAATGAAGAAGTCGGTTGTAGCAAATGCTTCGCCGGGAAACGGAGGCGTCAAGGCTGGGGAAGAAGACGGAGTCTCTCTGGGTACA
Source organism: Camelina sativa (assembly GCF_000633955.1). Lineage (NCBI taxonomy): Eukaryota > Viridiplantae > Streptophyta > Magnoliopsida > Brassicales > Brassicaceae > Camelina > Camelina sativa. The sequence goes on from NC_025690.1 coordinate 19,583,399, forward strand.
ATGAAGCTTCCGGGGAACACAGATATCGCGAGATTCGAAACTCTTCTTTTCCAGGTATAGATTTTATGAACATGCAAAAGCTGGAATAGCTCAGTTGGTTAGAGCGTGTGGCTGTTAACCACAAGGTCGGAGGTTCGAACCCTCCTTCTAGCGGATCACTTTTTTAATAAACTGATTTATTTTTCTATTGTGTTTACAACAGTGGGCGAACAGTCTTTGCCAAGGAGCCAATCTGCCACTTCCTGTTCCTCTCAAGGTAAATAAATTGCTTCCTAATTGCGATTTGATCGAAATGTATAACTAAATAAAAATGTGAATTTTTTGGCTATGGATCATATTAGGTTGATAGAATAAGTGGAGGAGCAAGGTTAGGATTCATCGTGATGGAGGATGAAGGCAAAACCGATGTTCCGGTTTACATTGACTGTTTGGTTAACCAAACAAAGGAGGATGGTTTGGTGTTCCAAGCGACGCGTCATGGACGGAAGAAAGACAAAGCACCTCCGGGAGAAGAAAGAATCATGAGAAGCCTCTTAGGTGCCTTGAAAAGAGCTGTTGAGCTTGCTCGAATCGCCTAAACTGGTCTATTTCAAATGAAAATGAAACAAAGCGTCTCTTATGTTTTATGTCTTTCTAGTATTTTTTTTACTACATATCATAAACAGAACTCTTGTAAACACCAGATAGTTTCTACAGTTTGGAATACAGCAAAGTAAACATAATCATAATAATAATTATGTTGCAAGACAATCAATGAATGACAATTTGGCCGAGTGGTCTAAGGCGCCAGATTTAGGCTCTGGTCCGAAAGGGCGTGGGTTCAAATCCCACAGTTGTCATTTTTTTTTTCTTTTTCCCAGCGATATTTATGAAAACGGCGACGGTTTATGGATAACATGGGCTGAATCCAACAAGTAAGACTCGGCCCAAAACGTATTTCGAAACCCTAAACGAAGGCTTCTCTCGATCTCACTCCGAAGTCATAAAACCCTAATATAAATTCGATTTCTGATACAATCTCCGTCTCTCTCTCTGGCCAAACTCTGTATTGTAGGCGGAACTACAGCTTCAAGAGCCTCTTTTTGTTTCTGTCTTCAAATTCGATCTACTCTTGTCAACCATGGTAAGCTTCGTCCTTGTAAAGTTTTCTCTTATTATCTCAGATTGATTTCAGATAACAAAAATGTAGATTTACGTTTTTCCCAATGCTGTTTCCTGTCATTTGCAGTTTAGAAAAGTATATATCTCTCTTTGCCTTTGATCCTGACTCTTTTGGTTGATTGGATTAAATTTGCAAATAGATATTGTTTATTGTTTAGGCTTGTTCTTGATGCTTTTGATCTCAAAATTGGGATAATGTTTGGATTGCCATTGAGTTTATAGGAGATTGGGTTTTATGGATTAAGCGTTAATGTAAATGGAGTGGGAATGTATGTTTTTGTGTAGTCGTCGAAGAGAAAGACCAAGGAGCCAAAGGTTGAGACTGTGACTCTTGGACCAACTGTTCGTGAGGGAGAGCAAGTCTTTGGTGTTGTCCACATCTTTGCTTCATTCAACGACACTTTCATTGTGAGTTTCTTCTGACATGATTGAGAGATTCCATTAATCAGTTTTTTGTAATGCGAAGCTGACATGATGTTTATCTTTAATTCGCAGCATGTTACTGATTTGTCTGGACGTGAAACACTTGTCCGTATCACTGGTAAGCATCGCTGATCCTTGATTATGCTTCTCTATGATGAATTAAGAAGTTAGATGATGTTTCGCCTGATGTTATTGTCCTTGTAGTCTTTAGTGGGTATGAGAGATTTAAGTGTTACACTCTTTTGAGTAGTATTCGTCTTTCTTGAATTCAAATGAGTAACTATTCTCTTTTGTTTTTGATTAGGTGGGATGAAGGTGAAAGCTGACAGAGATGAGTCCTCACCTTATGCTGCTATGCTTGCTGCTCAAGATGTTGCTCAGCGATGCAAGGTACCTTAACTATATATATTACCTAACTTTTTCGTTACGGAACTAAAGTCCACACCTTGTTTGTGGTTCTAACTGCTTTGTTAACTACTATTCAAAACACAGGAACTCGGAATCACCGCCATTCATGTGAAGCTCCGCGCCACTGGTGGAAACAAGACCAAGACACCTGGTCCTGGAGCCCAGTCTGCTCTTAGAGCCCTTGCTCGTTCTGGCATGAAAATTGGCCGTATCGGTAGGCTTCATAACTGAGTATCATCTTCCAGCTATTGACTGTCGTTATGTTTCTTGAGTGAGCATTTCTAACGTTGTAGTTGTTGTTGTTGCAGAGGATGTTACTCCCATCCCAACAGACAGTACCCGCCGAAAGGGTGGTAGAAGGGGAAGGAGGCTCTGAGTTTTTGGGCTTATGGGAACGTCTCTATTTAGCTCCATGTGTTTCATTTTGTCAGAACAATTTGTTTGAAGTTTGTTAGATTGTGAAAGAGTTTTGGAGTTAAATGATTTCTGTTAATTTGAACAACATTGCTTTTTAATATGATAAGTCTATTGGCTTTTTAGCTTCCTGACTTCTCAATAAAACTAAAATGTTGTGCTTTTTGTGTTTTATTGTCTGATTGTCTCGTATGAAAAATTTGAAGTATATAGCTTGATTGATGAAACTAGCAAAGCTTTTGTATCTCATTCTCATGTACTTCCTTTTAAATTATGACGTTTTGGGGTGAAACAGAAAGAATAAATTGTAAAGTTAATGGGAGAAGTTCTCAAGCTCGAAAAGCAATTCATTTGTGAAACGAAAGCATTAAAATAATTTTGTGAGTAACAACGATGTGTTCATCCTGCCTGTGTTGTTTGTTCTCTCATTCCCCCAAATCACACAAGTGATAAAGCCCATGGCCAGTTCACAACCGGAGTGACACTGAAGGCGATCAAGTGAAGATAGCTGTCAAATGAATGAATGTCAAAAAAGACAAAAAAAAACTTAGGTCATAAAAAAATGAATGTCGAGATGTCCATAAGTTTTAATGGGCTTTGGAATAAAGGACCCATCAGTTTAATAAATCAAACACAAAAACCCTAGAAATGGGAGAAAGTATAAAGTTTCGTTCTTTACAATTCTTTACGCCGTTTTGAAATTTCCGGCGAAGCGAAGAGGAAGACGAAACGTGCAAAGATGCAGATTTTCGTGAAAACACTAACTGGGAAAACCATCACCCTCGAGGTGGAGAGCAGTGACACCATCGACAATGTCAAAGCCAAGATCCAGGACAAGGAAGGTATAATAACGTTACTGCTGACTCTGTGGCTTTTGCTTTTTTTTTTTTTTTTTTTTTTT
>NC_025690.1:19587097-19618450 GCF_000633955.1 Camelina sativa
GATCCCTTCTTATTGAATAGTGTTTTTCATCTGTTTTCAGGAATCCCTCCGGACCAGCAGAGGTTGATCTTCGCCGGGAAACAGCTTGAAGATGGTCGCACCTTGGCTGACTACAACATTCAGAAAGGTTTGTATTCTCTGTGAAAATGTAATTAGTTTAGCTATAAGTGTTTTGTTGATTTTCAATTTATGGTTTTGGTTTGTTTTTTTGGTAAACAGAGTCGACTCTGCATCTTGTTCTGAGGCTGAGGGGAGGTATCATTGAGCCTTCTTTGATGGCTTTGGCTCGTAAGTATAATCAAGACAAGATGATCTGTCGCAAGTAAGCTTCTTTTTATATTTATAATCTATCGTTTGCTTTCTTGTTCTGATTGTGCAATGTTTGATAGTGATCCTGGGGTAACTTAGCTGAACCAGGTAGTCTGTCATATTTTGTTGAGTCCTCGTATCAAACGTTGCTGTTATAGTATCTTGAGAGCGTGAACCTGAATTGTGTTCTGTGGGATGTTGCTATTTTGAATGTAACATGAAAGCTTAACTTGTTTTGTCTTAACTAAGATCAGTGTCTTTGTGTGAAGATTGTGTCTCATGTTTTGAGTTGACTTGTTGGTTTATTAGGTGTTATGCTCGTCTTCACCCAAGGGCTGTGAACTGCAGGAAGAAGAAGTGTGGCCACAGTAACCAGTTGAGGCCTAAGAAGAAGATCAAGTGATCTGTTTTCGCCAATCTCTTTTTTTTTGTTTTGTTTTTTATGTCATATTTTTGTGTTACCCTTGAGAAAAACACATCTCTATTGTTCTGAGACAAACATTGTTTCAGTGAATTTTGATTCTTATTATTATTAGTAAATCTTGTTATTGGTTTTTTGGTTTTGGTAAATTCTAAAATCTCCGCTAGGTTTCTTTAAAGTTGGTAGTTCTGCCATCTCAACTCTCAAGTATAATTCTCTTCAGCGCATTAAGGATTTTAAGTTTAACCAAACCAATATTCCAATACATAATTAACAAACAAATAGTTCGTAAACACACCAATAAAAAACTCTCAATAACTTGATGAGGATCAATAGACGAAATAAATAGAGAGAAGAACTATAATTAAGAAGGAGCCCTATCACTCATCTGCAAAGGACGTTGCATGTTCCAAGCATTGAGAGATTCTCTATGGTCACAGTCTGTGTATCATTCTTAAACACTAAAACACATGACCAACGATTTAATCATTCTGTCTGTAGTAGAGAGCTTGTTTATGCATGTGTTATAATAACGTAAACAACGCAAATATATCAAAGTTCTCATATAATATAAGGCAAGTACCAAACTCCTTAGAGAGATGCTTCTTTCAGCTGTATCAACATCCCAGCGAACGTTGGTTTATAAATTACTATCCTTGTCTTGCTTTAACACAGCGTTTTTGATGTTATAATTTTTTTTGAAAAGAAAATATTAAATTAATCGAAACAAAATCATATCTAAGAAAATCTTATTTTTGTTAAAAAAAGATAGAGATAAATCCAAACAAAATCATTCGACAATTGGTAAAAGATCATCAAACCAAAATCAAAAACTTAAAACAAAACAAACCCAAAAAAAGAACATTAAGATATTAAAAGAAGAAGATCAGAGCGACTTGTTGTTAGAAGTCATCATAATCTTAAACTCTTCAAAGTCCACAAAACCATCGCCATTTTTATCAACGGCTCGAACCATTGCAACGCATTCCTCCATTGTTTTCTTCTCTCCAAGACCCTTCAATACCATATGAATCTCACTTGCTGATATCTTTCCATCACGATCCTTATCATACAAATCGAAAGCTTCTCTCAGATGAACTTCTTCATCGTCCTCTTCTCCTTCCCCGTTAAGCATCAAGCAGGAAGCAAACTCCACCTCGTCAATTTGGTTGTCACCGTCAGTGTCAAGCACTCTGAACATCTTATCAATTTCTTCGGACGTTATTTCTGGAGAGAAAACGCGAATAGCCTCGGCGAATTCATCCCATGATATTTTCCCGTCCTTGTTCTTGTCAACTCTCTCGAAGATTTGTGCTACAGACATTGTGTTCTCCTTGATTGATGTAAAACTTTTGTGTGTGTTTGTGAGAGATCGAAACCCAATACTTTGTATTTATAGAAATAATTGATATCGTTTAGATTCCTATAACGATTTGGTTTTGGCCTGTAATTTTCCTTTTTTACTTAATCTTTTTTTTATATCCCTTTTACTTATTTTATATATCCTTTTTAACAAAATTATAAGCTTATTGTTTTAGAAAAAGCAATATTTTACTTTTTTTCTATAAAAAATATTGGAAAAACAAAAAAAACGCAAAGTTATTTCTTTTTTTCTCCTATTATTTTTCTGAAATTATTTTATTGAGATATATTATTAAAGACATTAAAAGTACAAGATTCCATACGTAAAAGTATGAACATGCGCAGACGATCAATCATAAAAACATAAAATCCCAATGTTTTTTTTCTCCTAATGTCACAGTATCTAGCTAAATTATAGAGAGGAGAGCTAAATTAAAGATCTCCATCATTAATTCATCTGCAGAGGACGTTGCATGTTCCAAGCATTGAGACTCTCTATGGTCACACTCTGAGTTCCATTGTTAAACACATACAAATGTGCATTCTCTTGTACTGCTTTCACTGGATACACTCTTGACGTTATCACCGTCTTTCCTAGAGCGCCAAAGCTCTCTACTACCGAATGATCAATCTGTAACAATTAAATTCCATTTTATGTCACATTATATAGTATAACATAAACAAGCCTAGTGCTCCAACGCTCTCTACTACCGAATGATCAATATATCTGTAAATCAAAATTCATTTATGTCACATTGTATTGTATAACATAAACAAGCAAAAATACAAAAGATTCTCAAATTTATACGTACCAAACTCCTAAGTGAAATCCTTCCATCAGCCATGTCAACATCAACGAAACCAGCAAACGATGGTTTATACATCCTATCCTTTGCGAGCGGACCCTGGTCCTGCTTTAACGACGAACTATAAAGGAAGAAAATGTTTCATTGGTCAAATGAAAAGCATATTTAATATTAGTAGATTAAACATATATAGAGAGAGATCATGCATGGAAACGTACGGTCTAGCATCGGAGCACATGAGAACTTTAGGCTTATGAGTTGAAGTGTCTTTGAAGACCCTAAAGAAGACAGGAGTGTACTCTTCCAAATCAGGAGTTGCTAATGTGATCAGACCAAAAGGTCCTACACCACCTGTCACGTTTGAGCCTTTTATCTTACACAACTCAAACGGTTTGAGCATGAAACTCGGGTCAAATGTCTCAGCTTTCTCTAGACTTCCAACGTAGAAGGTCACTTCCACATCAGCCTGAGCAGGAGTGATCCCTTTGACTTCTATTCGTTGACCCATCTTGATGTTATGGTTGTTCATTCGAATGTAATGACCTCTCAATGATTCTATCTCTTCAACAGGCCAAAACACTAATTGCTTCTTGTTTGAGTCAAGAAGCACCGTTCTTGGAATTAACTATATATCATTTCGTTATAGAAATTAGTTATTAACATTAAATTTTGAATATATAACATAAAAGTATAATTAGTTTAATTAATTAATTATAGATACCTGAATACCAGCCCAACCCTTCATAATATCATCTTGGACGGTGTCTGATTCATTAGCCCAACCCCACAAGACTCTTCTGTTCTTTTTGTAGTCAAAGAACGTCTTAGATGCGTAGAAATTACCGTAATCGAATCTTAAACCGTCCCAACCATCAGGAGTATTACCGTCTGGTATGTACCGGTCTTCCTTAAGATCGTATTTACCAAGCGTGTAATACTCGTAGCGGGTTATGTCCAAGCTAACCTTTAACACATGCTTAGTGTTTGCACCGGTGTAATCCAAGTCTAAACCGTTTTCGAAATCGGTTATGGAAACCGGGAAGAAATCAGGACATTCCCACATACCGGTTGATTGTTTGGAGTGAATAGGATGCTTAGCTTTGACCCAATGCTTGAAATCTCGGCTTCTATAGATATAAGCTATTCCTCTATGTTTTCTTCTTGAGCCCACGACGGTTCTCCAATGCCCGTCTTTGGAGAACCAAGCCGTGGTTGGGTCACGGAATGCTGAACCGTTCATGGTATAGTCTGGCATGGCGATCGGGTTATCATCCGGTTTAATCCATTTCCTTAGGTATGGGTCTGATGGGTCCTCCGGGATAGCGTAGTTTTGCATCTGAGTTTGGTTCTTGTTAACACCGGTATAGAGGATGATGGGTCCTTTTCCCGGTACGATTGTGATTGAACCGGACCATGTACCTCCTATGTCGAACCATTTGGAGGGATGAATGGCCGGTTCAAGAGCCTCCCAATTAACCAAGTCTTTAGAAACCGAATGTGCCCATATAATATTACCCCAAACTGCACCTTTGGTGTTACATTGGTAGAAGAGATGGTACAAACCTTTGTAGTATACTGGACCTGTTCCCAAAACCTCAAATTAGTTTATCTCGTATATTACAATTACGATGTGTATCATCATGTATGTGTAGAATTAAAAAAGTATTTACTGATAAACTCACCATTTGGGTCTATGAGGATTGTCGAGAATGCCACATGGAAATGAATGAAAACAAGAAAAAAACGAGATTAGTATAATTTGGTTTCGATCAAAATAGGATAAGATACCAGCATTCGAGAATACGAAAAAAGAATATCATGTTAAAGTATTTTAGTATAACAATTTGAAGATGAAATTAAGAAACTGTGAATAGAAGAAAGGTTAAGCCGTTGAGGTGTAACAAAATTGTTTCCCGATACATATATTTGAAGTCTTAAAAACTCGTAAGATATACATATCCCTGAAGCGATGAATATGGGATTTTGATGTAGTTAAGGATAAAATGGGATCTCTATATAGAAAAATCTTTATAAAAATACAAGGATTTTGATCTTAAATTCTTAATAAAGACGGAGATTGACGAAAATTCCCTTTTGGAAAATATATATTATAGCAAGCTATATGTGGCCACAAACACCAAACAAAAAAAAAACATAGCTGTGTTCTCACATTATATATATGCTGGGTTTAATAATAATGAAAATGTGAATTTCTGTAGTATAACTTTAATACTCTATATACCAAAATTATTTTATTTTCACGAGCACACACATAAATATCCCATGCAAATAATTATTTTCCCTCATATTTTTTTAGGGAATGACGTACGTAGTCATATCATACGTGAGATTAATAAAGGAACGGATGATTTTTTTTTTTTTCTTCTTGTTTTTAGATCTAGGAAGCAGTTGTAGTGGAATCAACTCTCATTTCAGAAACTTTTAAACATTAACAGAAAATGAAAAACGAAACATCAAAACCAAAATCTAAACACTCAATTAGAAACAAATATGTCTAACCAAATTATATTTGAAAAAGAGGGAGAGAGATGAGTGTACCGTTAATCCAATTCTTTGGAGGTTGAAAGTGAAAACCAGGTCTATGGAGATGATTTACTGACTTGACTGATTCAGATTGCAGTTCTTCGTAAATCTGATGAAATGCGTCAATTCGTTTGATGTTATTATTGCTTAAATTGATTAATACAAGCAATAACAAGACAAAAACAATATTGGAAACACCCATTGATCTAAAAGACTAAAGATCTGAGTGGTTTTTTTTTGTTTGCGTGTGTGTGTGTGTGTGGGCGTTCATGTATTAACGTGAAGAAGGAGAGAATGTGATAGTGCCAAAGTAGTTTGTTGCATAATGTTTATATAGAGACGAAGTATGAGGAGGAAGATAACCAAGTAGATAATTTTTAGGATAATGTTAATCCGATCTAGAGATTTTTACTCCGACTATTATTAGAGAAATTTACATCCAGGTTGAATTCTGATATTTTAATATTTTTCTATTTTATCCAAATTGAAGTTTTTTTGGTCGACAGTTTTATTCCTTATATCTAGGGCTTTCTAGTGTGTGACTGTCCAAAAATTTTAGTTTCAGAAAAAAATTGCCCATAATTCAATTCAATGGATGTTTTAATCAAAGTTTGTTATTGAAACATGTATGAACTGATTAGGTTTCCATGCATAACTTCTTTGAGATTTGTTGCTCAAGTGATAGCTTGTATATTTTAAGCAAACCAAAAAATCTAACAAAAGTTTATTTATTAGGATTGAATTATTTTTAATGAGAAAACTTTATAATTATCAACTTTGATGTAAAAGGGATCTTTCTCATTGATGAGCTAAGTCACCATACAAGGAGTATTTATACTCTATACCCTATATAATAAAAAGGAAGTACACAACATTGTTTTGTAGACTATATAATTTTAATAAGTTGGTTACAAATAGGTTATAGATTAATTTGTAGATTAATTGGTTACAAGTTAAATAGTGGGTACAACCTTAATTTATTTCGGAAAATTTTATTACTAGAGCACATTGTTTCTAAAAATCTTAAAAAGAATATTTTAAAGAATCATTTGACATCATCTAACTTACCATATTAATTTCCTTTATTAAATTATTCATCAAATTAAATCTTTTGATATGTAACTTGACATATTAATTTGTTAATTATCATTATACTTCACCTCTCATTTTTATATATGAGTCTATTTTGTGAAAACAAATAAATTATCATATTATTTATTATAATTAAAAAATAATTTAATATCTGGATATACCATAAGTTGAACTTTTAAAAACAAATATAAATGGTTCAATCTATTAAATATTCAAGTTTTAGTAATATTATTTTTTAAAAATAATATCTATTGAATTAAAAAATTTTACTGAGTGACAGGTCAAAATTTGAATATTTAAATTCAATTTCATACTTTTTTGTTTAATTTTATAATTTTATATAAGATAATAAACTTTAAATAATTTATTTTGAAATAGTTTTAAAATATTGAAACTCGATATAAAAGTTAGAAACTATAAACACTGTAAATTGATATATCACTATAATATGAAAGAATTTTAAGAAACCAAGTATATTAAAACAAAAAGTATGACAATATATTAAATTACTCATAATATAATAATAACTCGCTATTTAAAAACTAAATTTACAAAATTATATCTTATAATGACATTCAAGTCATGATGTAGAATATACATTGTTGAAATAAATTCACATACATAAACTAATACAACATATATTAAAATTTTATTTTAAAATAGAAAATATACAAAAATTTGTATAAAATAAAATTTAACCAGTGTTATAGCAGGTACCTATCTAGAATCATTAACAATATAAAACTTACAAAATATATGTCTTTTTCAATCAATCATATTTAGCATATGATTTTATTGCATAATGTTTTATCCAAAAAAACTGTTAAAAACAATCACATAAATTATATTTTATATAAAAATTACAATATAAATAAAATAAATTTTAACCCGTGCTCTAGCACGGATCTTAATCTAGCACAAGTGTATAAGGATATAAAGGAGAGTCAACTATACTTAATACAACATAATATACTTATATACTAATAAGTCAATTATAATATCGTTTATGTAACGTGGTTATTTTAGATAATTTTAATTTTTTTGTCAACAACGAATTATTTCTATAAGAAAGACCCAAATGATATCAGCTGATGGGATCATATCTAGTGGAGCAGAAAATTATACCTTTTTTTGGACAGCAAATTATGTAATTATCGCTTATGCATGGTAATTATCTTTTCGTATGAATGACCGCACAACTAGGAGATAATTATCCACCATATAACTAACTGATTATATCTATCTATATATATATATATATATATAGTGGTTTGCTTGAGCACCAAAAGTGTTTTGGAAGACAACCACACTAATGCCTCATTTTTTTCGGTTTTGAAATTGCGGTTTTACTCAATACTCAAAAATCGATATTTTCCGATTTCAATGCTCAACTTAGTGAAAAATACACCTATCTCAACAAAACTAATATGTTCTATCAATTTTGTTTGTCAGTTAAAAAAACCAAAATAGATGGAAGTACCTAGGTTGCATGGAAACAGAAACGGATACGTGAAAACGAAACGTTTCAGAAACGGAAACGATTTTTTTGGAAAATTTAGTAATGGAAACGTATAGGAAACATATATATATATATATGTATATATATGGATAGATATATATATATGTATATATCTAGATATAATAAATCCCCAAACATAAAAACAATATTAAAAACAAATCTGAAACAACACAAATTCAAAACAAAAATATTAAATAATTTAATTAAAAGTAAAACTATAAAAAAAAACATTCAAAATCAATTTTTTTGACCAGCATCGCCATACATTTAAGGATTTTAACTTTTAATCTACTAATAAGATTATATTTTTAATTATTATATGTATCATGAATTCTTATATTTCAAAATTATTTATTTATTAAATTTTGAAATTATAAAAACAGTTTCCGTCGCGTTTCCAAAACAGAAACAGAGTTTCCATCGTGTTTCCAAACAGAGATTTTTAGGAATCGTGTTTCTGTGACTTGTTTCTGAGTTTCTATGAGTTTCTGTTTCTGAAACGTTTCGGAAATGGGAAACGCACTTCAAAAAGAGTTTCCATGCAACATAGGATGAAACCATTATTTTAGTTCTTTTTTTTAATACTTAAAAAGAATATTGTCGGTTACAGGAAACCATTAATTATACATATATAATCATTTTTACTATTTTATCTTACGTAATTGATCATAGTAAAGAAACAAGTATATATATTTTTTTTTGTTAAAGTAAAGAAACAGTATATGTAGGACGGTTCTATGGTTTATAAACGAAAAAAAAAACCTTCTTCAAAATATTCTAATATATAATTTAATCACACCTAATTATCCTCTTTGATATATGGTGTGAAGCCTGATGATAAAAAAATTCTTTAAAATTCATTTTTTTTTTCTTTTTTTCAATAAGTAATCGATCTAGTCAAGAAATGGTTTAACCGGAACCTTCAGAGACAATGCTCGAGACATAACGAATCTTATGTTATATGTCCGGTTGTATTCGAGCAATTTGCCGTCACATCATCATAATGCCAAAAAGTGAAGCAAAGAGTCTTCCCGCAGTCCCGCAGTTTAAGTTTATATTTTCAGGCTTTCATCTATGCACTTAGTTTCACATATAAACCTAATTTTCCGGTATGCTTCAAAGTCCGAATATCTCTTATTTTTCTTTAACAATTCCGGTTTGCCAAAAAAAAGAAGAAAAAACTAGTAATGTTTCCACAACCTTTTTGCTGGTTATGATGATTCGATTGCTATAATTTTGAAACATCAATTACACCTACAACACTTTTGCTTGCATCTTTTGTGTATATGAACCTGCAGGGACTATCACCATACTTAACTAATCGTTACCATACATACATTTCATTGAAGAAACAAAGAATGAGAAGAAATTCATAAAAGAAAATTCCACTTTTATTGATGTTCCCACTTTCTATAATGAATGACCTAATACCCAAAAGCTTGATATAGAAACCATATTTGGCACTACCAGTGTCATAACATGTCCTCTTAAAGCTTTATATATATACACAAATGAGATTGCATTAAAATCCCAAGTGAACAGTTGCTGAGTTGTAAAGCTTTGGTAAGTGAGCACGAACAAAAAGATGTTCATAATTGTTCTTTTAAAATGGTAAAAGAGGATTCTATGAGAATCTCTCATGCTCATGATATTTAGAAATTCTCATGGGAAGTGAGAAAGATGAATCTTCTGAGTGGCACGGTGACTACGATTTCACAAATGCTACTTGACTTCCCACTTAAAAATGTTCATTGTTGGGATTTGAAAGCATCTTCATGGTTGAGTCATATATAGAAAGTGATCAAGTGGTATATGCATGCACATCATGAGCAAAAAGGATCCAAGATTCGCATTATGTTGATATTTTAGAACAACCCTCTCTGAAACAAGAAGTCATACATTACAATTTCAATGTAAGCGAACAAAGTATAATCCAAAGTAAGGGATTATTTTCAACACTTCGAACCTAGAAAAATGTGTCAGAAGCATCTGACTCTTCATTCATTGATCCCACACTTCCACAAATGTGTACACAGATAATAGTATTACAGACAGACACATACACTGGTTTGAGGTTTTCGAATACAGAAGAGCATGTTATGGAACAGAGGTGGTTCCCTAGTTGACCTGTGAGAGAGGCGACCGTGTTAGCTGTTGTGGTTTCGATTCCTTGGTCGCAAAGGATTCATACGAGTTGTTTTCACGGAATTCTTCAAGCAATGTCTCAATTGGCATGGCTCGTAGTGATTCAATGGTGGCTTTGGTTGGGACCTCTGGTTCACTCCTCATTGGAGTTGTCCCTGTTGGCTCATATTCCTGCGGTTCACCAAAAGAGAGCTTGGGGTCAATGCTCTTCTAAGAGTGAAAAAGTATGTTATTATTAAGCTGTGAGGAACAACAACTTACCATGTATTTTTGTTGGAAAGTTTCTTGAGCTTTATCCTCAATGCATCTGGCTTGGCAACACTGATCCTCTTGGAAACTTTGGAGAGATTTTTCATGCGACCTGACGTTTTCCAATACTTGTGATACAGATACTTTTTCGTCCTCTGACATGCCTGAAAGATTATAAGGATACCATCATCAGTTCATGGTTGGGAAAGTAATGATCATGCCAGGCCTAAGTAGATGCACTTATTCAAATGGACAAAAGAAACAAACAGTCATGGGCAAGAAAGAATACTCACGGTCAATTTGCTGGATGATCTCATCGCTTTTCTGTCTTGCATCTTTTTCAGCCGCAGTCCTTGCGGAATCTACTTCGGCATCGTGCTGCTCATTATTATTACAAGCAGACCTAAACCAAACAAGTATATTGAAGTTTATGCATTGATAAGAGAATTCATAAATGTAGATGAAGTGAATTTTCGACAGGGTATGACGAGGTCAGAATTTCAGATATGTATCTTCAAAACTTAAACCACTTACCTAACAAATGAAGAGACATCTGCGACTTGTTTACTGTTCATCTCCTTTAGAGATTCATGAGTTCTCTTGCAGTGTTTAAAAGCTGATTCCGCATGGCCCACACTAACGCATAGAAAGATCCAGCAAGGTTTAGATGCATAACTGAAAAACTGTAAGTCAAAGAAATTGCAAAACGTAGTAAGGAACTTACGATTGCTGAAGCAGTAACTCCATTCGACAATGTTTTGCAGCCGAGAAATCAGCACCTTCTCTGGCTTCATTCTCAGCTTGCATGGAGAATGTCTCCCATTTTCTTTTTGCGTCATTAGCCAGATTATTAACAGCAGAGACGTGTTCATCCAAGAAAGTTTTGTTGGAAGAGACGGCATCTTTAAAGTTCTGGAGTCTTGAATCCACCTGCCAGGAAAAATAACACAGTTTCAAGTAACAAAAAAGTGGAAGAGAGAACGAAACAAATGACAGAAGAAGCAACAAACCAATTCATGTTGGCGACGAATGTGACTTGAAACTAGGTTAGTCAAATCCGCTATAAGTTTCTCTGTATCAGATTTTGATTCAGCCTGCACAACATTTATCAGTTATAGATGGGATCAAGCAAAGATGTTTGGCAGGAGACGTGAAGAGATGTAGTATCATGACCTCGTAAGTCTTCTGAAAATCGATAATGCTGTTTATTTGACTATCATTCGCTTCTGCAGCACGACTCTCAGCATTTTTAGACTCTGTCATAAGCTTCTGAAAGAACGTACTTGTGTATTCAAACATCTCCTGTGTTTGTTCCATTGTTGTGTGGAACCTCTGCAAATTAAGAAAAATGGAGAAAAACAATCAGTAAACAACTCTTGTAGATAGCCAAGGCCAATATATAAATTACCTACATAATCTTATATTTCAGTGCACTGACCTGTCTCAGTTCCCTTGCAAAGAGAGCCATTTCTCCCTGATGGGACGAGAGAGCACTCTGAAGTTCATCAAATAACGATGATGTTGTCTCATCTCCTGAAGCAAGGAACTGAAAATCGACAAGATATAACTACTTTAAAGACACTCCAAAAGTTACTAAAAGAAAAGGACATCAACTAAAGGCGTACCTCATCTATGGAACATGCACTTGAAGTCGTCAATGCTGAAACTTCCTCAAGACAAGCATTCGAGTTTGCCTTGTGCAACCGAACTACATTCTGCACTTCCTCCAAGTGGGAACTATATAAATCCTTTGAAGCTCTAACCTTCTTTTTCATTTCTAAAATGGCCTAGACAAACAAATTTGCAGATAGTGTTAGATTATTATATACTTCTAGGCTCTAGCATAATTTAAAAAAAAAACAGTTTTTACAAGACATAACTCAAGATTGATATAAAACCAAAAGAACATATCAGTTTGATACCTTGTTGTGTGCCTCTAAGCGAGACTGGGACAATTTGTTAACACCCTGAAGGTGTGCATTTTGCTGAGACAAACAAGAAGCAACCCTATTGAACA
The DNA here is from genome assembly GCF_000633955.1 of Camelina sativa. Lineage (NCBI taxonomy): Eukaryota > Viridiplantae > Streptophyta > Magnoliopsida > Brassicales > Brassicaceae > Camelina > Camelina sativa. Next base: position 19,599,562 of record NC_025690.1, read on the forward strand.
AATTTCCAATTTGTTCAGAAAGTTCTGTTTGATAACTGTCGACCACTTTTTTATTGTCCGCACTGAGCTTGTCCTCTCTTCCTGCAAAGCAGCAAATCAAGATCACATTTACGAAATTGCAAATGAAGAGACAGCCACAAATAGTAAGTACCCATACCAATTTTCTGGTGTAATGAAGCATTGTCTCTAGTAGCTTTCTCTAAGTTGGATTGCAAAATGCAAGCTTGTTGAACCAGTACATTCTCTGACAAAAAGCAATATGTTAGAAGAATGTTCAAGCATTTGATAAGAGAAAATGTTAAAAGAAAATACCAGCTTTTTTCTGCTCTGAAATGATGAAATCTTTCTCCTTCATGGCATATTGAGATTTCTTCAATTCCTCGTTTGTGGAAGCAAGCACTTTGCATGTTTGGCTCAAGTTTTTCTAGATAACACAGTTGAAGAAGTCTCAGCATATTGATATAGTTATATAGCACAAAAGTAAATCCAAACAAAATAACAAATACCTCAGTGGTATCAAGCTTGCTAGTCAGATCAGAGCAGTCCCGCACTTGACCGGAATACTTATCTTGCAACTCCTCAAGTTTCTGGTCACAAAAAAATGTAAATTAATTTGTTCACATGTTCTGACACCAACAAAAATCATTGACAGAGTAAGACGAACTAACTTTTTGATAATTCTCTATCTGACCACCCATCTGTTCAATCTGCTCAGCCATTGCCTACAAAATAGAGTTTAAAAAGTATTATATTAGTAGAAAAACTAAGAGGCAATTAGACATTACCATGTCCTCTAAGGTCAAATGATCATTTTGTTTCTTCAACTAATGAAATCTGCTTTGAGAAACAATTGTGCGCAAGAACCCAATACCTTTTTTTCACTCTCCTCTTGATAGTATCTCTCTTTTGGCATATAAACACCATTTTTCTCACGAGAAGCATATACCTCTAAATAAACAAGCAAAGAAAAACATATGAGTAAAAGACAAGCAGAGGAGCCAAACCAGAAGACTTTTTGTAGCAAGTAAATTTGTTGAACTAGATATAAGTACTCCATCCCCTTCACAATTATTCTATCCACAGCTACAATGAGAATGCCACTTACCGGCCTTAAGTCGTTCTATTTCACCATAAAGGTCCTTTATCAAAGTAGATTTCATCATTTTCTGGTTGACCTGCCAAAACGAAATGTACAAGAGTACGCAAATGAATTACAACTTTTCAATAATTGACCTGAATGGGAATAAGAAAAATGAAATAGAGGCTTAAAATTTATGAATGAAAGAATAAACATAATTGATAGATTAATACCTCCGGCTTGTTTCTAATATTCTTAGCCCTGTGTGCATAATCTAGAGTACTTAGGGTCTCCTCCAGACAATGAACGGCAGGTGAAACTGTTGCTATGATACATGTCTTTGTTCTCCCACCAAGTGAATCACGCAGTAAACGGGTGAGCTTACTATCCCTAAATTTCATTGCAGTAAACAATTATAGGATTCAGCATAACTTGAAACACTGCTATGTGATCCCAAACGTAAAGAAAAGAAAACCGAAAAAAAAATAGAAGTTTAACCTGTAAGGAACGTGTCCAAGATGTTCAACCAAAGCACTGATCACTCGTCCTAATGTAAGAAGACTTTTGTTTATTTCACCAGCTTCTCGAGCCCGGCCCTAGAAAGAGAAATGCTATTGATTATATCTCGCACATGACCAGACATGAAATCTAGAAGATGAGAGGAAAGACACTCCAAACTTGATTGAACAGTGAGAAATTACTTACATCCCTAGCACCAGAACGTGAAATATTTTCTGATCCTGCCAAGTCAACCAAGTTCAGCTTGCCACACTTGATTAGTTCTTCACCTTCTGGAGTAGCTTCCTTAATATGAATTGTTATTGAGAAGAGCGAATGTGATCGACTGCAAGTGAAGGATTTTTATCAAGTAGCTGACATCTTGGACATTAATGAGCAAAGAACACAAACATCAAAATGCATTACCTTGATTGTTTATTCAAGAATGTTTCAGCAGTCCGTCGTTTAGAAGAACCTCTCTCGAGCAAAGTAAAGATTTCATTGGCACTTGTCACAATTTCCTCTTCCAATCCTCTAACAAGAACACCACCTTTGCCGTCTTCCATCAGAGGTAACGGCTTCTTTTGTTTATCTTCAGAAGCAACTTTAGATAGATCCTCAGGAGCAAGCAAATCAGTAATCTCTTCATTGTAGAGTTCTAAAAACGTGACTTTAACACTGTACTCAGCTTGCTGACCCTCAAGCGTATCAAAGATTTGTTTTACAGCTCTAGGTATAACACCTGCTTCTGCCGGAAGACCTCCACTAGGTGCGCTCTGTCCCAGTTAAAACAGAAGTAAACAGCTTAGAACATGAAACCTTAAAAAAAAAAAAACACACAGCAACAAACAAAATAACAGACCTTTGACCTTCTACATTCTCCTTCCATAGTATATGTTTTCCCTGTACCAGTCTGGCCATATGCAAATATTGTACAATTAAAACCTTCAAGTACTTCGTTCACAATTGGAATAACTGCCTGATCGTACAAATCCTTCTGTTGTGCTGATGGTCCAAACACCTGTGTTTAACATATAAACGCACACATTTAGCATATCCGATGGTCTAGATCCCATGCCCACATCCGAAAGAAACAAAGCCCCCAATAGAGGGAGCAGAGGCAAACTAATTTTTTAAATACCTTATCAAAAGTGAAAACCCTATCAATGTGCTTCCCAGCGATGTTTTGGGAAACAGCAACTTCTCTTTGCAAATCATTACAAGTGAGAACCTGAGGAGCATTGTTCCTCAATTCATCATCACTAAATGGCCTGTCAAAATTAAAGTAGCGAAACCAAAACCTAAATTCAATTTGAACATACAAAAAGTGGGAATATACCCCAAAATTGAACCCAAAACCCTAAAATTAAAATTAAGAGAAATTGATTTGGACCTGCATCTAAGGAGGACTTGAACATTAACGCCTTTCTCTTTGTCGTGGCGGCTAGACATCTTGAAGCGACGAACCGACGGCGAATCCAGAGATACTGATTTCAAATATCCAATTATACCTTCTTATACTTACTGCTAACCCAAGATCCGAAATTTTTTTCGCTATTTGAATCTCTCTCTCTCTCTCTCTCTCTCTTCTCTTATCTCACCGGCGACGGAATCTGAGAGAGAGCGGGGTGGACTGGACTGGATATGTGAGATTTGAAATTATTTGAAGAGCCGCTCCTCCTTTTTTTCTCTTTTTGAATTTTTAACGCTTCTTCCTACAGTTTTACCATATTACCCTTCCCTTCTTCAACGTGCCGACGATTCACGTGTCCCTCCCTTAAAGTCCATGTTTTATATCTCGGCCCATTATAGCCCAACTGACCCCGCTTAAAGAAAAAAAAAANCGAAACCACCAAAACCTAAATCAATTGGAACATACAAAAAAGGTGGGAATAGACCCCAAAATTGAACCCAAAACCCTAAAATTGAAATTAAGAGAAATTGATTTTAACCTGCATCTAAGGAGAACTTGAACATTAACGCCTTTCTCTTTGTCGTGGCGGCTAGACATCTTGAAGCGACGAACCGACGGCGAATCCAGAGATACTGATTTCAAATGTCCAATTATACCTTCTTCTACTTAGATCCGAAATTTTTATTCGCTATTTGTAGTTCTCTCTCTCTCTCTCTCTCTCTCTTCTCTTATCTCACCGGCGACGGAATCTGAGAGAGAGCGGGGGTGGAGTGGGATATGTGAGATTTGAAATTATTTGAAGAGCCGCTCCTCCTTTTTTCTCTTTTTGAATTTTAACGCTTCTTCCTACACTTTTACCACATTACCCCTTCCCTTCTACAACATGCCGACGATTCACGTGTCCCTCCCTTAAAAGTCCATATTTTTTATATTGGCCCATTAAGGCCCAACTGACCCGCCTATAAAACCCTCAAATACTATTGTTCTTTTCCTCCTCTCTCTCTCTCATTAACCTTTTAGTGTCACAGACTCGGAGTCGCAGTCTACGATGTTGGATTACTAGCTATTCGAGACAAGCAAGCTCTGACTTAACTCGCCAACATGTCTTCACACAAACATGTTTGAAGTTTGAACCATTAAAAAGCGACCAAGGTCATCAAATGGGAGGCTAGTAAAAACCTAAATAGAATAAACTATGTATTGATTATTTTTATTTTAAAGTAAAATAACATATATCATAATTAGATTATGGAAAGAAAAAAATTACAAATTCCACACCACGCAACAAAGGGGTGTTCAATGTATCACAAATCTCACGATCAATCAATCATATCCTAATGAGTATATATAATTTCCTTAAAACAAAAAAATGACCTAGAAAAACGTTTTCAGAAAGATTAATAATTATAAAGAAGAAGATTAAATTATAGAAACTCTTCGACAAAATCGCCGAAATCAAAGTTTCCGTTACAAGACTCGACGGCGTTCACGACGTCTTGGAAAACGGATAGGCTGCAAGGCACGACCAACATAACCTTCTGCTCGAAACAGAGGAACTCGTCGTGAGACTTGTCTAGGAGCATCCTAAAGAGCGGATGGTTCAAATAGCTTGTCGGAACCACGCGCCTCACGCGCTCTTCCCCTACGTACACCGCGAACGTCCCCGTTGGCGTCTTTGTCGCCATAGCCGCCTCCTCTGCCTCGCCCATCAGAAGTGACTCGTTATGTGTTGACTCGGAGCCGCCTTCTCCTCCGCTTCTCGTCGTCGTGTTGATGCTCTTCACTTTCTTGGCTAAGTTCTTGAACGAAGCTATTCTTTTTCCCAGCATTTTTATTTTTATTCTTTGTATTTTATTGTTTTTTGTTCTCTCTGGAAACTCTCAAGATATGTATAAAGAATTTAAGATTGTGAAGATGAATAAAATGGAAGAAATTAGAAGATGGTTGGTGATTATATACCAAGATGAGATGTCTAGCGAGCTTTTGACTTTATTTTAATTTTTGTTTTCGTAATTTTTTTTTGTTTGTCTGTGTTGACTTCGAATAGTGGGGTGCATTTCTTGGCGGATGGAAATGTACTTTTAATAATAGCAATCAAAATGCATATATCTCGTCGCAAATCATGGCTACGTGATATGTATTTTTGGAGACCAAAATGAATCAATATCTATGACATTACTTATATATTTTACCTTAGTAGTACCTTACGCAAGCGATAGGTTATCACGGAGGTTCGTACGTATTCGTATATACGGTCCGTGACATTTTATTTAATACTATCTGTATCTGAGATGTCATTCTTGATTCAAGATTATATAGATGGCCCTAATTTAAGTAACGAGATGATTGCTTGTTTTACAAAATATACCAATAATTGTAATGATTTTTTTCTGATGACTGAATTTTCAAGTTCACACAAGGAGTTGGTGAATGGTACATCATCCAATGCCTTATCGGATATATACATAATTACTAAAAGACGAGTTTTTATTTAAATTGATGGATGAAAACAAAAAGTAGGGAATCCATTAAGCAAACAGGTGTTTTAATGTCAGCTCGTGTATTTTAAAGTGATGTTTCTTAAATATGTGCTTTGATAATCAATCAAGTATTTTAAAGTGATGTTTGTTACATTTGTGCATGTGCATCTAACCATGTACATATATAGTTTTTCGTAGTAGGTAAGATGTCATAAGTAATGTCGTATTTTAGTGTAATAAATTATACCAATATAATAATATGTGAGTTGGAGTCACTAATTGCATGTTGACATATGTGCATGAATTTGGTGATTAACCTAAATAATAATATCATTTTCATAAATCGGAAATCATTCGAATGTGGTTAGTTTGATGGTTATAAAAGGCTAAAAAAGAGTTATGTAATCCATATTTAAGTATTTACTTGTGTTTGAAAATGAGAAACTGCATTTTGTAGATATATCAATGATTCAATTTTGACGATTGTATTTGTTCTTCAAGACCTAAACGGGGAGCTGTCCACTCTTTAGTTTTTCCTTTTCATTTAATTTATTACTCAAAACTTATCAGTATCTTAATTATAATTTCATAGATAATCATAAGATAACGACCTATGGAGAAACCACAACTAAGAGTAGACGTTTAAACAAAATATAACACTTTTATAAGTGGATAATCTCATATGCAACATAACTTAAACAAAATTATTATTTTCAGATATACGTGTCATATATGTAAAATAATATCATATACATCTATGATTATATATTTGACTAAAAGTCATATGAATATTATTATTGTATATTTGTAGGAAAGAATGATTCTCTAGCCGGCTCTCTTGGCCGACTCCTATACAACGAGAGCCGATTACAACTTCTAGTTGTTACCATTATCTCTATGTGTATATATATTTTAATTAGCTGTGCTCGTTAGTCGTTACCCTAGTTTTTTTAAACATACATATTAATAACTTCCTGTTTGAACCCAAAAAAAAAACAAAAAACATATTAATAACTTCCTGTTGACCTTAATGGTCAGCATGAGGAAGAAAACAAAAGTGTATCAAATTTTATATCCACTTTTAAAAACGGTTTATTCAATTGTTAGTATAATTTTCTGTTTGTTATATATGATTAGTGCCAAGTTAATGATTGGGTTGGAAATACTCAACACCAACCTCCTAGGCGTAGGTCGAGACCATTTGATTAGTTTTGTATACATATTCCGAGTCAATATTTTTTTCTTACTTACGGAAAACATTTTTGTAATACCAATAAACATATAATTCTTTGAAATTTACTATTTTGTTCGTTTAAATGATTAGTTTTCACTGAAACTATAAGATTTAATTATGATTTAAAGCATGAAACTATGAATCGAATTCTAAGTTTTCTTAAGGAAGCAAGTATGAGAGTATGAGGTGACTTTTTTCTATTCACCCATTTTTCAATGCACCATTTATTATAGAAGGAGGAAAAACAATCGATGTCACGTATCTAACTGCCAAACGGTGAACACTCACCCAACAATATTATTGCCTATCCACAACTCGATAACGCAAAGATCTTCCAAGTCTACAGGTTGCGGTTTCATACCATCGAATGTGCAAACCATTAATTTGATTCTTTTGTCAATCTATAAATAGATCTTAGATTTCAATTATCTGAAAATGTCAAAGGAAAGAGATCTCATTGTTAATCACTAGATATTGAATGCATCTCCTCAGACAATAAATCTTAAATATTACTTTTTTGTTTTTGTTAAAAGTCTAAAATATTTTATAAGTATATACATTTGTGTTCCCATTTACTAAAGTATTAATTGTACATTTGAAATGAAATTAATATTTTTTTTTTAATGAAACAGCAACTTGAATATTTGTATCTAAATAAAATGTTGACCAAAAATGCAAATGCTGTAAAGTAACCATTTAATAATTGCGTCACCAGAATGGAATCACCGATTCTATCTAACTTCACTCTTTGTATCGAACAATTGGTGTGGGAATTGGGATCGCATTACGTCCCTCGACTACAAATCCCAACACAAGAGCCATAACTTAGTCTCTTTATTATACAAGAGGTAATTCAGTTTTTGCTAATTAGTCTTTGCGAAAAAATCCTAATTTGTAGTGAAAATATATGTACTGAGAGAGAGAAGGATGATTAAGAGTTGGAAACTGTACTTGAGAGAACTGGTGGAGACAAGTGGAAGAACCATTGGAGCATATTGGGACACAATACTTTTGACTTTGTACAGAGTCAAAGGTTTACAGCTTTTCAAATTTATTCTAGTAGGTAGGCCCATATTGAGCTCAAGTGATCTACTTAAAGATCTGTGGACTATACCCTTTTCCTTTACGTGAATCGAATTTGAGAATTGAGAGTACATTCCAAAATGTGTTGGCTAGGCTAGTTCTGTTACTATGATTCTTTTCTCTCTAGTTCCTTTATGTTTGGTGTTAATGGTGTGATCCAATTCAACCAGTTAGCCTCATGCTGACTTGGTTAGTTGGTTTAATGATGGTTCAATATTTTTTGGTTTCGGTTTGAAGTCCAAGAAGAAAGATGATTTGGTTTCAAAGAAATCCAAATTGCAAAAGGATTAGGATTTAATATTTTTGTGTCTATCGTGTTCTTATTCTCTTCTATTCTGTTCTATCGTGATTTATCTCTATCTTTGTAATCTTCATGAAGCTCTGTTCTTGAGCTCGAGAGAAACACTTGATTGTTATAATGGTTGGGTTGAATCCACTACATACAATAGATTCATCACATCGATAATTGACTATGTTCTTGCTTTCTGCATGAGTGATTAAACTGATTTGTGTTGAGTTCTTGGAAGGTTATCTCCACAGAATAGTAACAGATTGGTATAATTTATGAATCTCTCTCTAGGTTCGCCTCTTTTCTTTGAATGTTTTCTAGGTATAGCGAGTTAAAGTCGGACAAGAAAAATGACAATATCCACTGGTTTAATATTGGTATTACACTATTACTAGATTTTATACATGATGTACAATTGAGTAAAGCAAAGATAAATAAATGAGTTGATATGGTACGTAGAACAAATGGGTATCGGGTTTTACATAAAACATTAAGTAACATACAGTATACTTATTTTGTTGACTTTTGAAAATACACTAACATTTTTAATAGTTATAAGTTATATGATGTTTGGACCAAATATAGAGTCGTTGTAATTAATCATGGTTCGTCCTTCATAGGCATGATCATGGCTTTGTTTTTATATAGATTTATTCTCTTTGATATAATTGTCTTTAAAAATTTACTGTAAAGAACAATGAGTTTCCAACTAACGAATATATGTTCCGTGCATGTCACGTCACGGTTCTAATACTAGTCTTTTATAAATCCTGAATCCTTTAGAAATCCTGAATCCTTTACAAATCCTGAATCCTTTTGAACATTCTTCTGTGGTTTATCCTGAATCATTTATAAATCCTTTATGATATCGATATATGATTGCTTGAACTGTTTTGATATATAAATCTCGAATCCTTTACAAGTCACAATTCAATAACACAAACTCTCAAAACTTCGGAATCCCTAATCTCTCGTATCAAGTATCGTGGCCGGTTTATCTTCCATGGCAAGCATTGAGGCAAGATTTTCAGATGTGGATATGCAAAGAGCCTACAACGATTGATACAAGGATGTTTATGATACGTATGGGGTACAAAACGTTAGACTGAGCAAAGCCGAGATGAGTGTAGCCTTGAAAAGACTAAGGTATTTTGCTCACCTGGTTACATCTTAACAGTTTCATGAGGCTTGCGGATACGGATGCCAATGGATTCGTCAGCCGGGCATAATTTTTATTTCTTTACAATATCGGTACCCAGTACACAAGATTCGAGAAGCTTTCGATGATCGTTGCAATGCTGATCTACGTATTACGGCTAATCAAGCGCATGACACATTAGTTTTCCTCGGTAGCAATGTAACTCAGAGGCAAACCATCAAATTAATGGGTAGCTTATATTACATATATATGAGTGCAAACGTGATGTTTTTGTAGCTTATATTACATAAATATTATTTTAAATAAGTATATTTCAAAACTTGTACAATATATTCCCCTCAATTATTGTTTTATAGCTTTAGTTCCCTCAATAGTCTTTCCCTGTCCAACAAAGGCAAGAAAACTAACATATTATTTAGATTGAATTTAAATATCTTTTGATATATTATTTAGATTGAATCTAAATATTATTTGATATATTATTTAAATTGAATCTAAATATTATACGAGGTGATTAATCAAAAATTAAAGACACTCTTTCGAGATATTGATGAAATCATATCTTAAAATCATATGGAAAATGATTCAATTGTATCAATATAAATGAGACCAAAACATAACTTATATATATTTACAATTCACAACAATTTGGTTTGAATAAATTAATATAATCATACATTTTTAATATGTTAATTAACTATATACTGGTAAATGATATATGATTACTGATTAGAATAATATTAATAAATGAATAGAAATTGAAAAATAGTTACATATCTTATAAAAGAATATAAATATAAAAGCAAAATATGAAATACATGACATATCTTAAGATGACAAGTACAATTGAAAATAGTTGTAAAAAAAAAATTGAAAATAAAACTAGAAATTATGATTTTCAGAATATATGAGTAATATATATGTAATACTAATATCCTAAAAACAAAAAAGAGAATGGCAAAGTACAATCCATATTATATTATAATCATTTTATAAATATATTATTTAATTGGATAGTAGTTGTTGCTCTAATCTTTATATCAATTCATATTTCATTGTCATAGTAGCTACATAAACTATATAAGATTCACAAAAATGTACTAATTAAAAATATTAATCAATTTTATTATATTTTTTATTCTTATTAATCATTCAATGCAATGCTATAAATACTATGGAGGTCACAAATTTCAACATTATAAACACAAATTATTAAATTCACTTGATTGAAATTTAATGCCTGATGTGATCATGAGACCATCCAAGACGACCCTTGAGTCTTGCTCACCATGAACGAAGTCAAAGGTGAACTCATCGCTAGGTGATTTGGACCCACGAGTATTCAAAGGAGGATTCCGACCAATTCAAAAGGATTCAAGGTATGAACCAAAATGTTCTGGAATCTTGATCCATTCCATAACCTCGGAGAATTGGAATCACATTAATATCAGTTTATATGTGAAAGATATGGATATTTCAAGTCAGTGGATCTATCTCAGTCCCAGTTTTGCGTCCGAGCAAAAGACCGTGTTACACAGACCAACTTAGAAACAGTTTCGGTACAAAACCACTTGGAGGATGTTAATGTATATCTTATGTTTCCAACATGCTCTGAAAGAGAAGATTTGGCCCATGAAATACAAAGATACACTTCATTTGCCAAAGGAAGTCAATCTAGTTCTACACTTGAAGAGCTTTAGGTCCGATTGGTTTAGGACATTCCAGAATTACGTATGGCAACCAGGAGCTGTTTCTACTAAGTCCAGGATGAAGTAAAGATACAGACCATGTTGTTTCTCATCAGCAAGTTGGATCAAAGAGTAAATATCAGAGAAGATTAAGGAAACACTTAATGGGTCAATTCAAGATCTTATGGCCAAAAAGAGCATGGGAAAATTGGGAATGATACCTATCAAGTCCAACCCACTTTGAGCCTAATTCAAATCCAAGAAAGCCCAAAATAATGACTTTGTTTTGTGGTCAGAGACGAGTGACGAAAATAGAGTTCAACTCACCTTGGGAAGGACACCTTGGGAAGACAAACTTCAAAGAGTTGAATCTTCATTCAACTATCTATCTTTAGTGTGTTTTAGTTTCAAGAATAATATTTGGCTTTGTGACCAAGTTTTCTATCTCTATATAAACTCATGTAATATCATTTGAGAATCATCAACCAATTTTCCTTTTCTTTATTAGAGTTTATCTCTTTGTTCTTTGTCTAGAACATTTCTTTGTTTTTTGGTGTGTAATATCCAAGCAACAGACTCCTTTTGTTGGACTAGTGTGTCATATCTAGCAGTGATTGGAGTTGGAAATATCAGCAGCCTCCCGCAACTGCTGTGCGACCTCTCAATCCATCAAATCTCCCTTGTTGCACCTTGCACCTTGGCGAGTTTCTATCATTTTTAGTCCGGCTTAGTGATCTTCGAATTTTGGGCGTATCAATGCCTTAAAAACATATTTATGATTTAAAATATGAGAATTACAAATTTTGATAGAATATGTAAGTTAATAAAATATGTGAGAAATTCATAAAAATAAATTTATTGTGAATAAAGAACTGATTTTTTTTTTATGTTTTGAATATAAAAAATTCAAATTATTATATATTTAGTTTTCTCTTAAAACAAAATGTATTCAGTTTTTTATCTATAAATATTTTATATATTAAAATAGAATTATATTTTATTATAATTAGAATGAAATTGCAAAATAATTTAATAATCATGTTATGTGAATTATTTTTATTAAAATGAAGAAATAAAACAGAAAATTATAATTGAACTATACAAAAATATAAGAAAAATTGAATCCCGTATAATATATTACTACTTTGACGTAAGTTTTTTTTTTTCTTTTTTTTATAGATGTAAACTTTTTAGGTGACATCAATTCTGGAAGAAAGTTTTAGAATTAGTTCTTCTTAGATTATATCGCCGATGCAAACAAAAGCTACGGCTTGTTCCTTACTTAGTAGATCACGATAGATAACGGAGGCTACAGATTTAAAAATATTATTCTATATTTGTGCCCGTTAACGATGAGAAATGTGTCTTCGCATGCAGTGCCGACTCAAAGGGGAGGGCGAGCAGTGCAATGCCGAGAGACCCACACACAAAAGGGGCACACAATTTGTTTTTTCTTTTGTAAAAAAAAAAAAACAATTTAGTTAAGGGGCCTATAATTTTCATATTACCAAAAAAGGGGCCTATAATTTTCATATTACCAAAAAAAGGGTTCATAACTTTTTAATATACATTGATGTCAAAAGAAAAATCATGGGGTAAATATAACCAAAAAAGGAATCTATAATTTTCAAATTACCAAAAGAAAACCCCGAAACTTCTCATGTATTTATAAATTATCAAAATAAAATCCACAAAATTTTCTAATACATAATATATAGGGGTCAAAAAATTTGCCCAGGGCCCAAAAAAAATTCTAAGAGCGGGCACTGTTGGCATGTGAAGATATCAAATAGAACATTCATCAAAGTGATATGGAAACAAGTGTTTGACATGATAAGAGTTGGTGGGAGATCTACTTACCGAGAACTTGTCAAGGGTAGTGCTTGATTCAAGATCGGAAGATTTATTTTGATCACCCGAAAAACTGAGCAGAGGATATGGACTTTGCGTTTGGAAACTTTCTACTGGCTTCATCCGATTCTTCAACCTAGTAACCAAATTAATTATAAGATGTTACTCAGTTAATTGGTCTCAAGGATTATAATTGCTAGCACAAAAGCAAGTATTAAAGATGAAAGACAAATATATTAACCATGATGCTCACGAGCACACAACAACCTTAGCAGAAATCGCAGGCGCCAAAAAAAGCAAACACGTTGTCATCTTTCGTTCATGAGAATAAAGAAATCGCCGAAGTTTGTTGTCGTTTGCCGTCGTCGTTTTAGTTTAAGCCATCGTCATTGGTGTATGGTTGACTTCGTCTTATATCAAAAGAGAGAAACGGCTAGGACATAGAATCTCTGAATTAAGGAGAAGAGTCAAGAGTGCAAAAGGAGAAGTGAGGTTTCATGTAGGGATGCCAATTGCCATGAGTGAGGCTTTGATCTCGTCAAATGGTGGAAATCGCGGAGTGGTGGAAATCACAAATGGGTCTGATCAAGCATGTCATGGTTGTAGAGCAATGAAAAATTAACAACTTGAATGACACTAGAATCTGAAGTAATTTAAAAGAATGACCCAGCCCAACATATTTCAAAGCTCTATTACAAAAAAAAAATGTCCCTTGACCCTGCAGGTTGAAGGTTTTCTAAAAGCTATTTGACTTTTCTTATATTTGGCCAGGTTTTACTTTTTATTTACAACTAATTTAGAATTAAAACAAAGTTTTATGATAATATAAAAATAACTGAAGTTGTTTTCACTCATGCAGAAAAATACCTTTTTACAAATTTTGTTTCTAGATCAAATTATTTCATAAGCATAATATTTTAAGCGCTACATGTACATTATTTACTTTATTGACAACTGACTTATTACTATTTTTACACAGAAACGCTGAACACGTACACGAATAAAATCATATTGGTTATAATTTATAAATATCGGAAAATAGTCAAATATGTCATTCGTGACGAGGACAACTAGATAAGCCATAATCTTTTAGCTTCTAGAAACTATCGAATGGTGTGGTCCGTGTGGAGAGTTCAGCTGTGACTAGAATTACGATTTAACTCGAACATTCGAAATAGTTCTTTTCTTCTTTCTATACTGGCTAGTTGCTAGGACGAAATTTTGTATATATATAAAAAAAAATCACTACATAGCTGGTATTTTTTAATCGATAATAACGCAACGAGATCTTCTCGAAACCATACTCGTTAGAAAGGATCGAGTTCATACTAGTTTGATTATTTTATTTTTTAATTATTGAAGTAATTTATAGTTAGTTTATTAATTGGTTGGACATTTGACTGCAACCGAGTTTCATAGCCTTTGACGCTCTTATCTTACATTCTCATCATAGATGCTGACGTATATGCTTAGTCAATGACTCAAAACTAATAAGCTCGAAAATCGTTTGTAATCGTAAACCTAATTTGACAATACAAAAAAAAAAAATCAATGTCCTTTTTCATCTGACGAAAGAAAAAAAGAATACGGCCAAAATATAACCACGAAATTTGAAAAAAAAAATTTGGTTAATATTCCTGGTTTGGGGTTAGATCGTAATTAACTCAGAGAGCTCTGAATATTATTATTACAAAACTTCCCAAAAGCGTCAACAAATAAATCATTTTTTCTATATAATTAGGTCTTTTTTATATACGAAAGATCAAAAAACGAATCCTCAAACTTTGACCAGTACTTGGGAAAACAGGGAATTAAAACTAATAGAAAGCTAACACGAGAATGAGAAAGCTATAAAAAACAATATTGCATGATGCTTTAGAAANGGGAAAACAGGGAATTAAAACTAATAGAAAGCTAACACGAGAATGAGAAAGCTATAAAAAACAATATTGCATGATGCTTTAGAAAAGTTTTATAAGGCATATTAGTTTGGTCTGTGTTAGGCTTTTATTCCATGATTTCTATATTTAATCAAATGATGTGCTATAAACAATTGAAAGTAACACATGGTTACTTCGTCAAAGGGTTTCGTTTCAAATTCCCTCAGCGTGTACTTCTAAGCTCTGACATAGTATAGTCCCTTATTAAAAAATAAATGAAATTAGATATAACTGGACAATCTCTTTAGCACTTCTATTAAATGTTGCAATAGCAATACAAAATTGACGTTACAACGACAAATGTACCCCCAATTATTTACTAGTTTGTACTTATACAGCCAAATTTTACCACCCTTATTGTGAACATATATAGTTCGCGGTACAATGTCACCAATGAAGATTGATATTTTCAACGTAAAAGTATTCTTTATTCATAGGCTTACTAATATTAATAGAGGAAGACATGTCAGGAAGAACTGTCAGAGTAAGTCGAAGTGTATAGGACCCCTAAAGTGTGATATGTCGGAGTGCAGACAACAGGCTAAAATGTTCTAGTCGATTGCATCAATCAGTTTTAGTTTTAGATATTAATATTATATCATTTTCGGTTCCCTGATTTTGGTGGAAAACGATAATACACAATTCTACTAGACATACATATGGGTGCGTGGTAGGACTACATATTTTGTATTTTTTTTTTTTAGAATTTTGTAATGCAATCCAAGTTAAAATAATATCGAAATAAAATTGATTGAATCTTGTAAAAATGTAAAATGAATTGAACACATATCTAAACTACCTATTTTCATTTAGAAGCTTCCAACAAATGATTTGGTGCCACTGCCATTCCAACTTATGAAGACGACAAAAAGTTAAGAAGGATAGGTTTAAAATCATTTAGTATGAGTCAGCTAACTGGATCCAACCCCTTAAAAAGAGAACGAATCGGCCGCCAAAAAAAGAAACGAATCTTTATCATGCTGGATCATTAATGTATAGTTTGTATACACACATATTTTCATCCAAAACTAATTATCAATAGTACTACTATACATTAAGAAGAAAAGCTATAATACAAACCGTTAGTTAGCATCGTTTTAGCTGGTTGTTTTTTCCTGATTCAACCTGAATCAATTAATTTAATAATACTGAATTAAGAAAGAAAAATTCTTAACCAGTTTGATGGCAATAGATATAAGGAAAGATCATAAAAATAAATAACATTTTTCTCGAAAATATCTATTTATCTACAAAACAAAAAAATTCACGATCTAAGCACTTACCAAATTCAAATTCATATTAGTATATATCAATCTTTATAAAAAGCCCACTTTAAGTTGTATATGTATATCATATTAGCAACTAATCTTCGTTGCATATTTCTGATCTTTTATAATATTAATTTGTATTTTACGTCGACGCTTCTTCCTCCTCCTCCCCCAGGTTTTTCGAGCATATAAGTCATAAATCAAACAACAAGAAGACAAAAAGAAATACAAAAAAAATCTGAAAAAAGAACATTTGGTCTTTGGTAATATAAAAAGCCATACTCGCATCAATCCTTTCTTCACCTCTATTTCTTCTCACTAAAAAAATATCAAAACCTTTCACATTTACAATTTCTCTCTCTCTCTTCCTCTTTGTCTCTCTACAAGCTCTCTCTATGCACCAAGTCGATCTAGAAGCCTTTGTTTCTTCAGTATGCGTCGGTGGCTCCGACCACCGGAAGATCGCATGTGAGACCCTCGCCACCGTAGAACCGACGATCCCACCTTACTACAGCAACTCCGCCGTGAGTCCAAACGATTTCCCGCCGCAATCTTACTTCTTGTCAAACGATGCTGATCAGCTCGAGTGGCTAAGCGGCAACGCCTTCTTTGATCGTCAAGATTCACAAAGAGGCAACTCAGGGATACTCAATCCAAACCAACAACACACGAACACGAGCTCGCAACGGTTTTTACTTAAATCCAAAGCGTCGATCATCGGTTTACCTAAACCGCAAAATACTTGTTTCAACGAAGCTAAGCAACGGCGACACCACGGCGGCAAGAACAAGGTCGTCTTGAGACGGGTCGGGTCACGAACAAATACGGATAGTACTTCGGTTCGCGAACCTTCTTCTCCTAAGGTGTCTTGCATCGGGACAGTGAGATCCAGAAGAGAACGCAGCCGCCGTATGCAACGCCAGAAATCGAACCGGGTCGAACCGACTAACCGGGTTAAGAAATCCGGGTTTATAGCGAGTTTCAGAGCCATCTTCAGGATCAAAGGCGGATGCAAAGACGTGTCGGCGCGTGGGTCTCACGGGGCGTCGAGTAGGAAACAAGACATCAGGAACCGGCTCCCGAAGGAAGCTGTTGCGAAGTCTTCTTCTTCTTCTGGTGACGGCGGAGAGGAGGTGGTGGTACCCGTACCCGGTTTGGGTGGGATGACGCGTTTCGCTTCCGGAAGAAGAGCGGATTTGTTGGATGGTGGGGGATGTTGACGTGGCCGCGTGACAAGTGTGTTAATAGTTATACATGTGGGGTATAGTTTTTTTTTTTATTTTAAGTCCAGGGGGAGGAAAGTAAGTAGAATAGAAACAGTACTTTGGTTGTCTTTGTCTGAATTTAGTTGGTGTGATCTGTTCTAGTTTTTGATACAGTCGTTGGTGAACACGTGGCAACTGGTTTAAACGATTTATTTATTTTGTTTATAAATAAAACACACGGCGGCAACGCGAGAACGGTGATTTCACACCCACCGGACCCTTCTTTGTTTAAGTTGTAAATAGTTCAGCTAATGTTTACATCTGTACATGCGTGTAAGCGTGTTGTATTTAACATTTTTTTTGGTTGAATGAGAGAATTGTTGATAAGTAGTAAGTTTATTCAAATTTGAGAAATGATTGAGCTGAAGATTAATGTTGCAAACATTGAATCTTAATGTTTGTGGGGTAATGCAAATAAAATCAAATGAGCGAGCTAGGGGAAAGAAATCAGTGGAGTGAGAGCTGTTTGTGATGCCAAGCGACAACGTCTTTGTATGGCAGATTTCCCCCGAATATGTCTAAGGCACTTCCAACTGTTACATCCACACGTCCTTTTCCTGCCTTCTTGATCCTCTCTATATCATCCATCACCGTCACACCTCCAGCATACGTTACCGGAATCTGTCAAGGTCAAAACAAACAAACATCTGAGATCAAAAAGCTCAAAGAACAATTTTGCAATCGTTGCTTTCTCTACGAATTATAGTCCATCATAGTTCTCATCCTATCGGTCTCCAGGTGAAGCAAAACCACTACATCCAAACCAATACGGTATTGGCAATACCACTCTCAAATCTATCAAATCACAAGTTTGCTGAATTGTGTAGAGTTCTGTTGAACACCGTGCGTTAGTAAGATTAGTTCCAAAGTCATAAAGAGAAATAAAGCACCTTTCTAGAGCCTCTATGATAATCGATCGTGAAAAAAATGCATGTTAATTACTCACCGGAGAATAGTTTCCAAGCAATGCTACAAGCTCTTCATCGATCCCTAGCCTTGAGAGAAAGATTATTATCAGTACACACTGACTAAATACTGTATTGTCAATGCAAGAGGAATCCGCTCTAAGACACCAAAATCACAGCGTTGAAATAACTAAGCTTACTTCTTTCCTTCAACATCTACGCCATGTATCAGAAACTCATCTGCAAATCCTCCAAGAAACTCCAATGATTTCTCATCAAGGATGACGTCGCTGAACTTCTGCCATCTATCTGTAACAATTGCATATCTTCCATCCTAGATAACACAATACCCGTATAAATAAAATGCACATCCATTTAAGTTTACGGATCTTGTACATGACATAAGACTTATTAACATGTAAGTGACAATGAAACTGGTCAGAGAATCACCTTCTTTCTGCAGCTAAGGTCCAATATCAGTCTTTGTTTCCCAACAATGTTTACAAGATCTTTGAGTCTTTCAAGATCAATCTTTCCATTGTTAAATACATACTGAAAATATCAAACAAAAACGTGATTACGACTAGCAAAAACCCTATGATAAGACACTCAGCGAGCTTAAATGGCAACTATACCGAAGTGACAATGACATGGCTTGCTCCTTCCTCTATATAACTCAAGCAATTCTCCGAATTAATCCCACCTCCAACTTGCAAACCGCCTAGAATTCATCGTCT
>NC_025690.1:19618510-19726402 GCF_000633955.1 Camelina sativa
TGACGTGGCCGCGTGACAAGTGTGTTAATAGTTATACATGTGGGGTACAGTTTTTTATATAGTGTTTTTTGTTTTTTAAGTCCCAGGGGGAGGAAAGTAAGTAGAATAGAAACAGTACTTTGGTTGTCTTTGTCTGAATTTTAGTTGGTGGGATCAGAAAAAAACACGGCGTTGGTGATGACGTGGCATCTGGTTAAACGAAATTTTTTATTCAGAAAAAAACACGGCGGGAACGCGAAACGGTGATTTCACACCCACCGCACCGTTTTCTTTTTGTATTCTTCTTTGTTTCCGTTGTAAATAGTTCAGCTAATGTTTTTTATATATGTACATGCGTGTTGTCAAACAATATGTATTTGTATTTAATCTTTTTTTGGTTGAATGAGAGAACTGGTTGAGATTTGAGAAGTAGTAGTTGAAAAAATATTCAAAATTGACAAATCCAGACAAATGTTTGAAATGAAGATTGAGCTGAAGATTTAATGTTGCAAACATTGAAGCTTAAAGTTTGGGGGTAATGCAGAAGGATGAGCAAGGGTGGTGATAATGGGGGAAGAACTCAGTGGAGTGAGAGCTGCTGCTTGTGATGCCAAGCGACAACGTCTTTGTATGGCAGATTTCCCCCGAATATGTCTAAGGCACTTCCCACTGTTACATCTACGCGTCCTTTTCCTGCCTTCTTGATCCTCTCTACATCATCCATCACCGTCACACCTCCAGCGTAAGTCACCGGAATCTGTCAAGGTCAAAACAAACAAACATCTGAGATCAAAAGCTCAAATGAACAGTTTTGCAGTCAAGCTTTCTCTATTAATCATAGACTTCATAGTCCATTATAGTTCTCATCCTATCTCTATGTCTCCAGGTGATGCAAAACCACTACATACAAACCAATTCCGGTTTTATTTAAATCTATTGAATCACATGTTTGCTGAATTGAGTAGAGTTCTGTTGATAACCGTAAGTTAGTAAGATAAGTTCCAAGTCATATGAAAATAAAGCATCCTGATAAGAACAAGACATTCTAGAGTCTCTATGATACTCAATCAAGAAATGCATATGTTATTACTCACCGGAGAATAGTTGCCAAGCAATGCTACAAGCTCTTCATCGATCCCAAGCCTTCAGAGAAGAAGTATTACCATCACTGATCAGTACATACTGACTAAACACTGTATTTTCAATGTAAAAATTACTCTACGACACTCAAATCACCGTGTTGAGATATTTAAGCTTACTTTTTTCCTTCAACGTCTACGCCGTGTACCAGAAACTCATCTGCAAATCCTCCAAGAAACTCCAATGATTTCTCATCAAGGATGACGTTGCTGAACTTCTGCCATCTATCAGTCACAATTGCGTATCTTCCATCCTAGATAACACAATACCCGTATAAATAAATGCATATATCAATGTAAGTTTACGGATCTTTTACATGACATAAAACGATGATACTGGTCCAAGAATTACCTTTTTTCTGCAGCTAAGGTCCAATATCAGTCTTTGTTTCCCAACAATGTTCACAATATCTTTGAGTCTTTCAAGATCAATCTTTCCATTGTTAAATACATACTGAAAATATCAACAAAAAAAAGTGATTACAACTAGCAAAATCCCTATGATAACATATCTAACCGAGTTAGATGGCGATTATACCGAAGTGACAATGACATGGCTTGCTCCTTCCTCTATATAACTCAAGCAATTCTCTGAATTGATCCCACCTCCAACTTGCAAACCGCCTAGAATTCATTGTCTTGTATCATCATATATATAACACATCAAAACTTTACATTTCAATTCAAACAGCACATTAAAAAGAAAAAAAAAACACCATTTGACATTCATCAAAAGGCATACCTGGATAAGCATGTAATGCTCCAATAGCTGCAGCTTGGCTTAAAGGGTCTGCTCCAAGCATTATCACATGACCACCCGTAAGCTCATCTTCTTTATACATCTTCGCATACTCTTCCGCAGACTTGTCAGATTCAAAATTCGTAACGAGAACAGAACCATCTTCTTTCAAGTCACTAAGTGTGGATCCAACTATTTGTTTCACTTTTCCCTATCAAAACTCAGAACACACACACCGAGATCAATTAAAAGAGTTCACTTTTCATTCAACACCAATTGAGGATCTTCAAATCGGGTGAATTTGATTTTCATACCTTGTGTATGTCGATGCAAGGTCTGAATTGAACAGCAGATACAACAACATGAACCCTCAATGGTTTAGAGATTCTGAGATGATTATTAAACAGAGAGCTCTGATTCTTCTTCTGGAACCAAGCGAGACCACCACCACTGGAGTATAACTGGGAGGTCAAAGTTCTCATCTTTGGAACTGAAACTGTAAATCACCAGAAGCGTTTCTGGTTCTACATTTAAATCTAGGGTTTAGAAACCGGTTTAAATCTCGGTTTATTCCGGTTTTGATGAATCCAAAACCGTTAAAGGTTGCGACCTTTTTTTTTTCGATTTGTTTGACAAAACAGAGTGATGAGATGGAACAAGAAGAACGTTATCAATCTAGTCACAAAGTCCAGACATCTCCCGGCGCCGATCACTCCGGCGTCGCCGGAGATTTACCGATTACCTAATCCTCCACCAAAACTCCCGGAGACCTCAATCCCTCCGACTCTTACTCTCACTCCATCTCCCAAACACTCCAATTTCGTCAATTACCTCGAGAACAATCTCCCTCACCACCAAACCCTAACTCCTCAAACTCTCCTCGGGTTCCTCCGTTCGAAGCTCCGTCACCATTCTCTCTTCGCTCATTATGACTTCGCCGTCTTCAATTGGGCAGCTACGCTGGACACGTTCCGCCACAATCACGATTCTTTCCTCTGGATGTCGAGATCACTCGCCGCCACGCACCGGTTCGACGATCTTTACCGTCTCCTCTCTTTCGTAGCGGCGAATCCGTGTCCTTGTTCCTCAGGTATCTTCTCTTGTCCAGAGCTCGAACCTATTTTCCGATCCGCCATTGATGCGTACTGTAGAGCTGGGAAAATGGATTATGCTTTGTTAGGGTTTGATACTATGAAGAGATTGATCGATGGTAAACCAAATGTTGCGGTTTATAACACTATTGTGAATGGTTATGTGAAAGTTAGTGATATGGATAAGGCTTTAAGGTTTTACCAGAGGATGGGGAAGGAAAGGGCAAAGCCAGATGTATGCACGTTTAACATTCTCATCAATGGCTACTGCAGGAGTTTTAAGTTTGATTTGGCTTTGGATTTGTTTAGGGAGATGAAGGAGAAAGGTTGTGAACCGAATGTGGTTAGCTTCAACACTCTGATTAGAGGGTTTCTGAGCAGGGGTAAAATCGAGGAAGGTGTCAAAATGGCGTATGAGATGATTGAGCTAGGTTGTAGATTCTCGGAAGCCACTTGTGAGATTCTGGTTGATGGGTTGTGTAGGGAAGGTCGGGTTGATGATGCTTGTGGATTGGTGATCGATCTTTCGAACAAGAGGGTTTTACCGAGTGAGTTTGATTATGGTAGTTTGGTTGAGAAACTCTGTGTTGAAAACAAGGTGGATAGAGCAATGGAGATGGTGGAGGAGTTGTGGAAGAAAGGGCAAACCCCATGTTTGATTGCTTGTACTACACTCGTTGAAGGGTTGAGGAAATCAGGAAGAACAGAGAAAGCATCAGGGTTTATCGAGAAGATGATGAATGCAGGAATCCTTCCCGATAGTGTGACCTTTAACTTGCTTCTTCGGGATCTCTGCAGTTCTGGTCATTCGATTGACGCAAACAGATTGAGGCTTTTGGCATCAAGCAAAGGATATGAACTCGATGAGACAACGTACCATGTTTTGGTTTCAGGATTCACGAAAGAAGGGAGGAAAAAGGAAGGAGAAGTTCTAGTGAACGAGATGTTGGATAAAGATATGCTGCCTGATATCTTTACATATAATAAATTGATGGATGGCTTGTCCTGTGCCGGAAAATTCTCAAGAAAGCAAGTCCGGCTGTTGTAACCACCTGTGTTTGATCTGTGTTAACTAGACTCAACCTTGTTTCTGGTCTGTATATTCAAAAGTCAAAACAGTTGCGAGTGAAGGAGTAGACATGTAGACATATATTCAAAAAGTTCTAGTTATCTCACTTGATAAGATAACTTTGTTGCTGAAGAAACAATTGTGTTAAAACTTTCATAATCATGATTCATATATAAGTATATGATTATTTCTCCGACAAGTGACATTACAATTCTAAAAGAACCTATTCAACCAAGAGGCAGAGAGAGAGAGAGAGAGGGAGAGCATATACACACACCCACACAGATTTGTGATCATACATCAAAACATCTTGCTGTATCCGCGAGAGAAGGCAGTACGGTATACACATGTCTGTTATTGTTGCAGCGTGCAGGATAGTGATCAGACTCGGGGATAGCGAGAGCTACCTTTCTTCTTCAAGAACTCTGGGATCTCCACTGAACCGCTTTCTCTAAAGGAGGAAGAGGGTCTTCTTGTAGCTCCAACTGAGGCAGCATCCGCTTGTGCCATCTGAGCCGCTCGTCCTTCTCCTTCTTCTTGTCGTTTGAAACCCGTAGCTATCAGGGTTATGCTTACCTTTTAACCAACAAAAAACATCAATTATATATCTCTAGACGTCATATACCTGTTTAGTTGAAGAAAAATCAAAAGGACATACTTGACCGGTGAGGGCTGGATCCACAACAGCACCAAATATAAGATTGGCAGTTGGATCGACAAGATCATATATAACTTCTGCAGCAGCATTCACCTACACCAAGACCAAAGTGTATAAAAACTATAGAGCATTTTAGGGGGATGAAGCAAAATCAGGCTCTGCTCTAACTTATCTATGGAAGGAAGAAACCAATATTTCAACGGGTCTCTCAAGATCCAATTATTGTTTATGGATCTATCGATACTGAGATAAGAAACAAAGATAAGAAAGAGAGACAAACCTCAAACAATGTCAAGTCACTTCCACCAGTAATGTTCCAAACGATTCCAGTGGCTCTCTCAATGCCAATATCTAACAAAGGTGATTGGATCGCATTTAGTGCAGCATCTCTTGCCCGACTCTTTCCTGTTTGATTACCAGTGACGTGAAATAATCAGCATAAAGCAAACAAAATAAAACCTCTCCTAAACGAAGGTCAAGTTCAAGACTTTCTTTAAACATCATGACATAGATGCACATCAGTTGAGTAACAGTGAATATTATATCGTCACTTTGAGTACCTCACTCTGGTTTCTTTGCCACATCAAATCTACTAGCTCGTTAGTTCTATTAGACTACTTTGATACACATCTCGTGTTGGTGCTTATGCAATTTGAGCCAAAAGAGCTTACAAGTATCAATAATTCCAAACATACCTGTTGCAGTTCCTATTCCCATCAATGAAGAACCCGCATTCGCCATTATAGCTCTCACATCAGCAAAATCGACATTCACCAATCCAGGAATCTACGAAGCAAAAACAAAGATAGCTGGTAAATCATTTGTCATATATAAAAAATGATCACAGGGCATCCATTAAACAAGCTATACCGTAATGATATCAGATATCCCACGAACCCCCTGACGGAGTATATCATCAGCTAGATTAAATGCTTCAGTTACCGGAGTAGACTGAGAGACAGCTGTAAGTAACTTGTCATTTGGAATGACGATGAGCGTGTCAACATTGTCTCTAAGAGATGCAAGCCCTTCTTGAGCCTGAACCGTTCTTCTTCGACCCTCAAACGAGAAAGGCGTTGTTGCAATACCAACTGTCAATATACCCATCGCTTTGGCAATTCCTGCAATTACCGGGGCTGCACCAGTTCCAGTTCCACCACCCATTCCAGCCTATAAAAATGACAAAGACATGCAAACATCAATGCTCAGGACCTCAGGTAGTGACATTGACTTTTGGACATATGAGAACAAGAAGTAAGTGATTCAGAAATGACACAGGCATAAACTGGTCTGAAATCCCTTTTTCTACAACCAAAGTTTATAACTACAGAAGAATGGATGCAATAGTAATAATAATCAAAGATTTGAGGACATACTGTGACAAAGACCATATCTGAGCCATAAAGAGCTTCTTCAATAACTTCTTTGCTCTCTCTAGCAGCATTCATACCGATCTCTGGATTACCTCCAGCACCTAAACCCCTAGTCAACTCCTTACCAATTTGTAACCTATTATCTGGTAAAACAGGAGACATTCTCATAGCCTGGATATCAGTGTTCACAATCCAAAACTCAACGCCTGACATTTCACTCTCTATCATACGATTCACAGCATTTGATCCACCACCTCCCACACCAATAACTTTAATCCTGGCCTCATTGTAGTTACTCGGAGCAGATGGCTCTTCAAAATCCTCGGTAACAGGTCCAGTAGTAGACGTTTCCTTTCTTGGATTGGCTATTGTGTTGTTGACTACTTCACCTCTAAGCATGGATATTTCCGGGTGAAGGTTCAAGAATGGATCTTGAGCTTGGCTTTGGAAATGCCGTGGAGAGTTTCTGATTGGAGAAGATTCAGATTTCTGAGAAGCAGCGACAAGTCTGTTTTTCTTACTCTCAAACATTCTAAAAGAGTTAAACCTGCCTAAATGATTCTCTGGTAAAACATTCTTTCTAAGAACAGTGAGCAACCGAGAATCTGAAGGAGTGAAACACGGTGAAACGTAGGTTGCCATAACGATACCACTAACCACTGTAGGAAGTTACAAACTCCACTGGGTAATTTCCCTAACAAGACCTGTTCATGAAAAGGCTAAGAAGTCAAACCCAAAGCTCTCAATTAAGAGAATAAACAAAGCAGTGCAATTTGCATTCTTAAAGTAAACATAAGCAAAACCCAGTTGCTCTTGTTAACACAGCATTAGATTAGAACGATAAAAGAAGTGAGAAACAATAAAATCAAACGAAAGCATGAAAGAGGAGAACTTTAATACTACAAATTGACTAAAAATCAATTTTCGAGATGGGTATTGCAAAGTTTTTGCAGCATTTACTCGAAAACAAGGTTAAGAGATTGAAGAAATCACGAGAAAAAGGTTCGATTTTTGGGTGATTCTGCAAAAGGCATAGAAACTCAAAAAGTACGAAATCAGATGCTAAAGTAGAGGAGAAGAAGAAGAAACCTGAGAGTAGCAGAAGACTTGGGAAGAGGTAGGAGAAGGGAAAGGAAAAAAAGTGAATTGAAGGACAAGGAGGAGGAGCTCAAGGTATGGACTATGGAAGCAAACCCCAAAAGCCAAAACGGAGGGTTTTGGTGTTTTCTGACTAAATATCTCTTTTCATTAAACCCCACTACTAATAATAATTACTAATATAAAAAAAAAATGCTTTATGTTCTAATTTTCACTGTCATATCAGTAAAAATTAAAATTGGGACATGAATGAAAAACTTTAAGCTTTTTTTTTGTTAGTTTGATCTTTTTGGGTATGAATTTGTTAAATGGCTTTTATACAATTAACTATTTCCAAGAAAGTTGTGGTGGTAAATTATAAAAGCCATCTGGTTTTAGCAATGGTTTTGATTAGAGCTTTCCTTGGATTTTACTTTCTTTTAAAAGTTTAGGTTAATTAGAGTTCTCTAGAGAATAAATTTCTTCACGTTTTTGATTGATTAATGCATGAGATTAAAAATATTCTTTGCATTTGGCTAATTTGATTACACAACGACTTATTAGAAAAAGTCTAGCTAGATTTCTAACATTCAAACGAGTTGATCGAACTCTTATAGCAATGTGGTATACGTTAGTACGCTGCATCCCATTGGGGTTGCGGATATATTGTCGTAAGCACACATATATATAGGAGAACAACAAAAGCAAACATAAAATTCAGATTCAATCTTTGTATTACATTGATTGAGCACACCAGCGACATTCAAGGTGCTGTTACAAATTTATTGAACGCCATAAATAAAAACACACACACACACAAACATGGAATACGTACACATGTAGATATGTGACATTGACCATAAGCAAAGCACACATATCGGACCTTTCATATTTGGTATTGCCTCCGGATGATCAGATACTTAACAAGGTCCGTAACAGTGACAGTGTGTCTCGTTCTCTTCCACTTCACATGCCCCGAACCAAGTTGAGTCGCTTGTCTTGCAAAGAAGGTCACACAATCTTCCGCCGTCAACTTGAACACACACACCCTCCTGAGCTTCACCTTTTAAGCATGTTTGGGCTTCCGCCTTTGGGAGTCCTGTTTAAACCGTTCTCACTTCTCACATTAATCTTTCCTCATCAAAATCGATATTAATAGATTAACCAGCACAAAGGAAGTTAATTAAATCTTAAAATTACCATTAGAAACCAACAAGACGATCATCAAGAGAGCAGAGAAGTTAATGATAAGCTTGGCCATCTTTCTTTGTTTTTTGCTTTCTGGTTGATGAGTCTTCTTCTTCTTCTTTCAATAGAGCAGAGATTTATGAGATTGTAGCTAACCAAATGAAAGCATAGGGTTATTTATAGGGCAAGCTAGTTGACTTTTGTTTCTTCTATATGAGATACTATATAATTTATTACTTTTAAGTAATATAATACTATAAGATTGTTCTACATAATCCAGTGTGAAATCATAATGTCGCCATAATTTGGTTCCTTTTAAAAACCTGGATTGCACGTTGACAAACAAAAGAAATAAGTTGCACGATCCGTCCAAATGTATCGCTTATGTTGCAGCCAAACTATACTAACTTATGTCGCAATGTATTATAATTTTTAATGTCATAATATTTTGGCCCAAATAAAAATCAAGGGATACTAAACTAAAATGATAATCGTTTATATTAAAGTACAGAAGTCGTCGTATAATATTTTGAAATTATTGAAGTGTTCCTAGAGTTGGCTAGTTCTTACAAATTGTAAGTGCCCAGACTCACTCAACTTAACAAAATGATTTTTTTTTTTTCGTTTTTTGTGCACATAACTTAACAAAATGATATTTTTTCGTTTTTTGTGCACATAACTTAACAAAATGATTAATGAGCACATATTGTGACATTAAAAATGTTTTGACATTGTGTTATATAAATTACTACACGAAATATGATTTCGACATAACTAATTTAAAAAAAAAACACAAGGAAAGCGTGGTAAAAAAAAAGTTGGTACAAATCTGAGTGTGGTTAAATTAGTTATAGTTAGAAAAACCAAACCAGGCCTCTGGTTCGGTTAAGGCCGCCCAGTTTAAAATAAAAAAGCAGAGTCTTTTCTTCAAGAAGATTTTCACACTCTCACTAACTCGCACACACACACAAGAAGAAGAAGAGTCCATCACGAATCTGAGCTATTATGAGTTGGTTATGGAAAAAAGATTCATCCTCCTCCTTCTCCTCCGACGCCGGTAGCGATTTCACAGACCAACAGCTCGGAGACTCCAATTCCAACGGGTACTGCACCACCACGGAGGTTGAAAGAAAGGTGTGCAAGACGACGAAGGGCTGGCGTGGTAAATCCGTCAAGAAATGCGAAGAATCCAAGGAGTTCCACATCCGTTGTGTAGGAAAGTAAGCATTTTCGTGGCTTCTCTCTCTCTATCTCTCTCGCTTTGTGAAATTTCTAGGGTTTAGTGTTTTGCTTCTTTTACTTGATTTGTACGGATCATTAGTATCATGTTTTGGATTCTCTAGTTTTGGATTTAATTTACATTAAATCGAGGACAGATATAGTTTTTCGATGGAGTGGCGTTAGAACATTAGAGTATATAGTAGGTTGTTATGTGTTCTTACTTCTTAATCTCTCTGCTTGAAACTTGAACCTGGATTTGCATTTTGAGTAATATATCTATATATATATATATATATATAACTCTCATCTTTCTGGAGAGTTTCTTATGGATGGTTTGGTTGTTCGTTTCAGGCCTTACAGAGTCGTCCAAACCAACACGGAAGACGATCTCAAGGCTTTCCCGAAGCAGGATGATGAGAAACCTCCAATGCTCTCTATCGATGCAGGTGCCATGAAACGAAAGATGAAAGAGGCTCTTGGAACCAGCAGGTTATATGAAAAGCATTTGTAAACGATTCTTTCACTTGATCTCAACCGCATTTACTAACACTCAACTTGCTTCTCTTGTTCGTGTTGTGTTGGTTTGTCGTTGTTGCAGGTAAAAGAGGAAATGGATAGCCTAAATACCCCAAGAAGAGCCCACTAGGTTTCACAGAGAATGCAAGAGGCAAATCAACATGAAGCCTATCTTTCTCACCTCTACTTTAGTTTCTTGCTTTCTATCTTTATTAATCTTTTGTTGTTACTGAATGTAACTTCAATGTTAGAAAAGAACGCAGCATTTTAATGCATTGGATCTAGAGTTTTAAGTAATCTCTTGTCGAACTATGTTTGAAGTATTCTGAGTATCTTTTGTCTTGCACATTGTGTCATTCCAAGTTAAGACTCTTTGTAGTAGTGCAGAGGATCTAGAACAAATCTGGTGACAGAACACATGTTATACTTTCCAAAGATTTTATGATGTCTGAAACACAGAATCACTTTCTTGTTCACAAGGAACAGTAGTAAAGAAGATCAGATGGTGTGTTCCTCCTACCAACACAGAAAACATCAAAGTAAAGATTCTATAACCTCATTCCTCAAGAGAAAGCAACAAACCTAGAGACCATCAGTTTTCCCTTGTTCTGTCTTGACGACTTCATCTTCCTATTGTTTTGTTTAGAGTGGGCAACTCGGGTTCCTCATCAATGTCCGCAATCTCCCATTCGATTTCGGCAATTTCGGTTGTGCCCTCGTCTTCAAACTCTCAAAATACTGCAACCATAATAAAACCAACGACCATTGTAGTCTTCTTCCGACCAAAATAAAAATACTGCATCCATCTTTAGAAATGTAAGCTCATAGCTTTTTACCTGTTGCTTCCTCTTTCTCTCTAACTCCGCCTGATCAAAACATAAAGAGAGTTTAGTTGTTTGTAAAATTGTAATCCCTTCAACAAAAGGAATGAACTCTTAAAGAGATGTAGTCAATACCAATGCATGTTTTAGCTGCGCGTTCTCTTCTTTCAACTGGTTAAGTTCAGCTTCCAATTCCACTGTATAGGCCTTCCCATCACAACAACAAACAACCATTAGCTTATCTTTTAGAAGAAACATTCATAGCTGTCATCAAATGACTGGACAAAAGATCAATATTTACTTGTTTTCTTGCTCTAGACCTCGCAGCAGACTCGCGGTTCTTGATCATCCTCCTCTGCCTTCGCTCAACTACTTTCTCCACTGGACCATCCGCTACTCTCTTCCTTCCCCTCAACCCTCCCATATCCACTCCATACTGGCCTCCTATGTTATCTACTTGTCCATGTCCTAATCCGTCTGATGACACAGGGCTTAGCGGTCCAACCATCCCCATTTGCTGTCCACCTGCTCCAAACCCACCACCGCCCCCTCCATAGCAAACCCCTGCCTGAACCGGTGGCGCTTGCTGATACCCCCCTCCTCCTGCCCTTTTACCATAACCTGATGGGTCACCTACACCCATGGCCTGACCCGGAAAAGTAGGATCACCGGTTCCTTGAAACACACCATAGAGTTGTTGCTGCGCTGCTGCGGGGATAACACTAGACGGGTTCTGGTTTTGGCTTTGGTTGGGATTAGGTTTGGGGTTAGTGGGATGTTCTCTGACCACACCAGCCTTCACTAAGAAATCTTCAAGTGTCATCTCCCCAAAAGTGGGTTGTCTAGCCGCAGTCTCACCGCCGTTCTGAGCATTGTTTTGACCATTATTACTACTACTACTACGTCCATTGCTGTCTCCTCCTCCACCACCACCACCTCCTCCTCTATGTATCTCAGACCAAACCTCATCAACAGTCTTCCTACAAAGCGGAGCTGGAAGTGTTAACGAGCCTTGACGAGGAAGACTCGGCTGCTTAGCTATTCCTCTCTTATTGTTATTACTATTATCCCCTTCGTTGCCCGTAGAACCACCACCAAAGACGCCAACACCGCTCTCGCCTCCATTGTTGTTGTTGTTGAAACCATTGTGATTAGGCGGGACAGAATGAGAAGCTGCTGCTTGCTGATTGTTATTATTCTCCTCTGCGTTCCAAATAGAGACGAGAAACTCGTCCATGTTCATAGAACCGAAGTTCTTGCCGTTCTCACAGAGAGCATGTTGGAACTCGTCGAGTGTCAATGAGTAGATGGAGGATTGTCTTCCCAACGAAGAAAACGGATGATGATTCTCACCACCTCCTACTCCATTCTGTCTTGCCTGTGCCGTCGACGACTCCACTTCTCGCTCTGACATCATCTTTGTTTCTCTAAGTACCATTTAACAACTGCACATACACAAACAATGACCAATTAACATCTGTATTCACACTATATTGAAACATATCACCTACCTAGCTAGAGACGACAATAACCATTTTGTCTCTTATAAATTAAAATCGTCGTATTACTTTGACCAAACATTAGATACTTTATCCAGATCACAGAAACATGTAAATGACGTTAAGGAATTAAAAAAAAAAAAATCATATGAAAAGAAAAAGATAATTAAGTCGGTCCACGTGAAAATAAAGAAGAACGGTCGACATCATGACAGCGACAAACGATACTAAATATAGCAATAAACAAACTAATAATTACACATTTCAATAAAGTTTCCGTTTCCAAAAGAGGAAAAAATATCATACCCCACTAGTTTCCTCTCAAAAGCTAACTTATCAACACATTAGATAATTAGAGCTTAATTTTACAAAACTAAAATATTCATTAGAACTCATCCTTTAAATCCACCATATAAACCAAAATAAAACGCAGATGAGAGGACCATAAAAGCAAAATGAAACAAATTTAAACTATATAAAAAGAAATAAATTTCCTCTAACAGTCTTACAATCTAAGATCTTGAAAAAACAATAAATAAATCAAGAAAATGAAAACCTGAAAATGAAATATGTATGTCCAAAAACAGGTGGCTTTTGTGTTCCTCCGCCGCCGGAAAACTGAAAGAACTAATGCTTCTTGTTCTAGAGGTTCACCCTCCTTCACATAGCTTTTAAAGCCGCCGGAGAACTTTAACTGAGAAAAGTTTTTGAGGGAGAGAGAGATAAATTGGTATGAGAGAGAGGCGGTAAACGAGAGATTATATTTATTTTTATGGTTCACGAACGAAGAGAGACAGGGGTGGAGGTCAACATCTTTTGTCCAAAGTTATCTTCGACCAATGGGAGATGTAAGCTAAGAGAGGTCCAGGTCCAGGCCCATGATCAGAGGCAAAGAATCTGTACGGCTGCTTCCGACACGTGTCCCGCACGTGTCTCTCTTCTGTTTCTTCGAGTGTCCTCTCTTCGGCTCGACGCGTGTTATACTTCTGCTTCGGCTACACAAAATGTTTTTTCTTTTACGCCAACACTGGTCTGAACCGATGGATTCTCTTTTGGAAAATTGCACTTTATTACGATTCGAGAGAGATGAAGAAGAAGAATAAGTTTGTTAGAGAGTATCAAAATATCTTTGTCTTATTTCTTAATCACAAAATTATACAATTGTGTGCTTTATACAAGTGTGGTATACTAACTAAACCTGTGTAAACCATAAATCAATCTAAACCTTATACATACTTCCAATAGCACTAGAAGTTGAAGCAAACTAGAAGTGTGATATTGGTTTTTTTTATGCTGAGAATTTTGTATTAATCACAACTAAAATTTAGCGATTATAGTATAATTTTTTGTGGTTAATAAAAGGTATTAAAATAGGTCGAAATCTTTGTTCATAATTTGTTTTCGAAATTTTTAACCAAAAAAAAGTATAATTAACTTTTAGAGAGATCAATACAATTTTATATGAATACAAATATATGTATGTTATTCAAAATGTTAGAATGAAATAGTCAAAATTTTGTAAACACTTCTTTTGTTGTTGTCCTTTAGCTAGTGAAAGTAGACTTGTTCGATTTTGAATAGTAGTAGTACTGTGTTTGGTGTCAGAAAGAAACAAAATCGAGAGAAATTTATTATCCTCTTCTTTGGTAAAAGATATTTTCTTTTTTTAGACTTGACAAAAAAAAATGATTCAGATTATCCATCAAATTAAATATTAAAAAAGAAATCCGACCTGCCGGAATCGAACCAGCGACCTAAAGATTACAGCAACTACTACAGTCTTCCGCTCTACCAACTGAGCTAAGGTCGGATGCTTATTAGTATCTCCGTATTATTATTAATATCGTCTAGACTCCAAACAAACACAAGGTTTTTCATACAGATGCTACCAAAACTCATTCCAGTATCTACCCACAAGGCCACAACATATGTACCAGTAATCAAAAAAATTTGAGAATCTCTCTGATTGGTTCAAAGTATTATAGCAATCATGCCACAAAACCAAATTAGCCTCATCTTTTTGTGAGAGAGAAGGTATATGAGAGTTTAGTTCTTGACTTCATCTTTGCTTAAGAGAGTCTTAACAATGTTATTAACCATACCTGGAGCGAAAGGGAACAAATGCCCAGCTCCAGGAATCTCATGGTATTGGATCCATGGCAGCTTCTGCGCAATGTAACGTTGCAGAGTCACGGGGACAAGCACATCATCATCTCCCTGCCACAAGTGCACTGATCCTTCATTGTTCGGAAACAGATTCTCGAGTTCCATTGGATCGAATTCCCAAGTTCCAAATCCAACAATCATGTCACGGTGCAATGTCTCGTGTGTTCCTTGTTGCCTTATTTGTGCCTAAATAAAGACTTAAATTTGATGAGAATGCAAATAGGTGAAGTAGAAGAAGAAAAAAGTGATGATGAAATTGTTCTACATACATACATACCTCATGTGGCCTTCTTGCAGCACCGAGCTTAAACATGATCTCTTTGTCTGCTTTGGACAGCATACCAAGATTTCGGGCCACAACACTTGATCCAGGGAACCACTCCTGTGAGTTCCACCAATGAGTTAGCCAAGGAGCATAGTGTGCAACACGAACCGCCCATTGGTCATTTCTCGCTTGCTTGTAATAAGCTTCGGTTGATAAGTCTGATGGAAAGTTCTTCCACCAATAGTTCACCACTGGAGCGACAACTGTTACTCCAGCCAACCTAAAGAATCAAACAGAGTTATACACATACACACATCAAAACCATTCCCTTAAATAACTATGTGATCATTAACAATGTTAGTTCTGAAAGTGATACCTGTGAGGAATGTACTTAAGGCATGCCCATGTGGCTTGTCCACCCATCGAGTACCCGATGACATAGAACTTAGAGCCTAGACTCAACTGATCAGCAAGCTCTTCTACGTCCAAAGCCAAGCTTTTGGGAGTACGGTTTGGGTCAGGATCACTCTCTCCATAACCAGGTCTATCAAATGAAACCATATACACACCTAGTCCTTCTTTTATATCCTACAACATCGATATCAAAAGTTAACATCTTAGCAACTAGTGATGTTTTTGGCATGAGAACATTATAAAACAAGTACCGGTGATAGTAGAGCTGCGAAAGCATTATCGTGCCTGCAACTATCAGATCCATGGACAACGACGATTCTATGGGTAGCTTCATCTCTTGGAACTCCTTGCTCTTTGTAAGCTAAATGCCTTCCGTCTCTAAGCTTAATCCTTGGTCCTGTGATGGATGGACCATCAGGAGAGCCACATAGCTTCGATGGAGGAGGCTGGATCGCCTTATAAGTCGAAGCAGCTATACAGACAAAGAACACCAAAAACAACTTCTGAAGAACACCTGTAATTCAGATTCAGACAAACAGAGGTTTTTGTCCTGTCTTTAAAAATGAATCTTCAAGGGCAAGAAACCAAAGCTGTGATGTCTCTTAAGACCAAACTCATCACTCGTAAGCACTTATTAAACTGTTAAAGATTCCTCAAAACAAAAAAAATTAATGTGACTATTGCAACCATTAAATGTGATTTGTCTAAATTTCAATAATCTAATAATCATTTCACTTCACATCAATATGACCACAGTTCTCTACTTCTTGAAACAAAAACAAAAAAATCAAAAATTAAAATACTGGAATCAGAGAAAATTTTCTTGATGGGTTTATCCTTTTTAGGGACAAAAGAAGAAATTTCAAAATCTAATGGTGAATTTAAAATAGAAGATAGAAAAGATCAAACCTGAGGAGGGAGACCTAGGAGGATCTGTCGATCCAGTGGCCATGGCCGAGAGAGAGAGAGATACAGGTAGAAAAAGAGAAGTAGCTGGAATTCTGGAAAGTAAGAGAGAAGAGAGGTTGGTCTAAAAAAGACGCAGGTTAGACTATCTTAAGGGGTTATACTTGCTGCAACTTTTACAAATTTGGTTGTTTCTTGTTTGTTTGTTTGAGTTGTTAAGCCAATGTAGTAGGAGTAAGATGTGAATACCGTTAAGCCACGTAATCTGTTAGATTAAATTACAAAGTTACTAGACCCCGAAAATAGTGAAAAGGGGTTAAGTAAAAAATATGCGAAGTTTATAAAACATAACATAGTCATTGCAAAATAATACGTAAGATAGATATTTTTGGTAGGTGTATATCTGATTAGTGTTAGGTGTACCTTCTCCTCCACATACTGTATAACCTTTTTATAGTAAACAAGAAATCAAAATTTTATCATTTTAGTTTTGGGTTTTTGACAATGATATCGTTGACTTAGTCAACATTTTATCAGGAATTGAGATCGAACCGTTAATTTCATGGCATTCTGATTTAAACAAAAATATTTTAGCCATGTTAGAAATGGACTTTATTTATAAAAAACTTATTTAGCCATGTTAGAAATAGTTTACAAGGGACATTTTAAAATAAGTAAGTGGTTTTGAGTCTAAGTCTATACATTTTCTCAAGTTAATAACCGAAATGATTTATATATTTTATTTATAAAATGTTATTAAACCGGTGATTCCTAGGAGTTGTATAAATTTTTTATATAAATTGAGCTGTTTACGGTTGGTAAAATAGTATCGATGTCAATTTGGTATCTTATGAATTATGTAGAGCAAAGCATAGCATAACAAAGCATAGCATAACAAATGTAGAGCATAGCATATACTTGTATCTCAAAATCACAAGAAAATGAGATCGTATATATATATATTACTAGATTAAGCGGTATTTAATATGTGAGTAGACTCGTTTTGGTGACTAGAAAGTTTGTGGATATGTCTCTATATTGTTGGGTGGACAAAAACAAAAGGTAAAAACTGAGAAGAGAGAACAGTAAAAAAATATCATTCCCTCCTAACAACATACAGTATTAGGAAAAGCTCGATAGAACTAAACAAGTAATGTATCATTTATGGTTGCTCATTTAAAAATACATACAGCGACCGTTGCACCGTGAACATTTATGTAGTATAGTACAACATTTATTACTACATAATTCTCAAGTCAGGAGTCTATAACAACATCTATTCTTCTTTTGGAATTTCCTTTTCTCTTTATATAAAAATAGGTATCGTGAAAGTCCCAAAAATTCCCAACAAAGATAGTTGTAGATTCGTTGAGGACCGTTCTACTGACCCATCTTCTCCTCCCGTTATACACCCTCTATATATACGTAATAACTACAGAATGTAATAACTACAGAATCAAGTATAAACCACAAGATTCCTAAACCGGAAATTAGTCAGAATCAACATGACACATCGTGCTGGTTTGGTAAACTGGGGAACAGAAGCAGAAGAAGAAGAGAAACAAGAACCAAACGAACCTAAAAGCGATGGCGAGGAAGGTAGTGAAGATGATCTGTTCGAGATAGACCTGGAGGCAGTAAATGAGTCTCCACCGTACGATTGGAAGAGATTTCCGGCAAGGACAGGCAGTGTTTTACTGGCCAACTGTCTGTTACCAGCTGCAGACATCTCTAGTGCAGTGCCGGCAACGTCAAAGGTTGGAGTGATTTGGTTTGGTTGTTAGAGGGTTTCTTTTATCTTAAAAAAACTAAGGGTTGAGGGTAAGTACGCTTCACTTAACAATTTACGGTGCTGTATATACATGGCATGTGTTAAGACGAATGTTTAATGGTTTATCACTAGTTGATCATTTCATATTATAGGATATAATGGAGTAACT
Source organism: Camelina sativa (assembly GCF_000633955.1). NCBI lineage: Eukaryota > Viridiplantae > Streptophyta > Magnoliopsida > Brassicales > Brassicaceae > Camelina > Camelina sativa. The sequence goes on from NC_025690.1 coordinate 19,636,572, forward strand.
AGGTGGTGTATATAATGGCTTCATTTAGCAAAACATTATAAAAGATATAACGAACCGCTTAAAAAGTTTGGTTTCTAGTTGTTCGGGTACTCGAGAACATGAGCATCTCTCAAGTACATCCATCACATTGATATATCTACATGGTTTGTTTTATGTTCAAAAATCAAAAATATTGTGGAGAAACTGGTGGAACACACAAAAGTAGTTAGTTCCCTGGGTCAAGGTATAACTGGCAAAGAAGAGAAAAGGTTCCCAACAGCATTCACGTTAAGCTCTAGCAAGATTGATATACTCAATTTCAAAGCGAATTCCAGCTAAAAGACTGTGCCTTAAGATGGAGACAACTCTTTTTTATGTGGCCAATTCTATCAACAAAAGTAGAGGCAGTTCTAGAAAATGACATTAAGATAGTAAACTGACGCCAAGAGCACATGTCACACTATTTCTCTATTCGTGAACAAACCCAATACCAAGTAACTCCTAGATGCTAATCAGAATTTCATTCGACTGTCTTTAGTTCCAAACTTCCCATCGGTCAAAATCTAAAAACATAATTTACTCCGCCTACTTTAAACTACAGTTTTACGCAAATCCTAACAGTGTCAAACCATTCCTAAAACTTCATACCAGACAAAGCAAAAGGAAGCATATTAAGCTCTTATCAATAAATCAATATGTTCTGCATCGGCTCAGCGCATTCAATCCCGAACAAGCTATGCCAAAAGAATGTCTAAAAGAGAACAAACACATCAATGAAATCGTATAAATTAATTCTTAAGTAAACACCTCGTAGATCAAGTGAAAAGATACACAAACATTGAATCAAATTTCTTCTTAAACATCTTTCTAAATTTATCCCCAAAAAAAAAAAAAGAAAAAGCCTTTACACCTTCGCAGCTATTCCCACCCAATTCATCAACCTCACATCCAAAGATCTTATAGCAATTTTTTTTGCTACTCCCTAATGGCATCAGATTCAAAAAAGCCATAACAGAAGGACACTCAGAATATAACAAGAAGAGAGAATAAAGTATAGATCAAGAAACAAGCGTACGCGATCAAGCCACGATGCTCTTCACCACCATCAGCGAGTGATACAACCAAAGTAGAACAAGCCCTAGTTGACCACAAAACGAACACCCCCGCAAGCACGTACTTAACCGGCCCAGCTCCCTGCGGAACGAACAATGACACCGCAGATAAAACCACCACCGGAAGCAAACAGTATCCAACCAAGCTCGTACACGTATGGAGATTAAGGTTCCCGTTTCGACCAGCAAGCATGTTGAATACGACGTATAAGAAGATTGACGAGACGACGATCCATCCAAGTATAACACCGAACTGGATCTTACCAGCTAACAACTGAAACAAGCAAAGCGCGAGGTATAGAAAGATTGGACCAGATAGATCTGAATCCTTATGAACAGTTTGATTAATCCTAAAAGGATTTAGAATCGATCTAGTCTTCTTCCAGATTTGATCTGGATGTATACCGAGCTCGTCAAGCAGAGGCTCCTCGTCTTCAAACGATGGCGAACCACCACCACCGCCGAAAGACGATGATGAAGCGATTGTGCCGCCGAATGGTCCGGCATGTGTAGCGGATGAAGCGGCCGCGGATCCCATGTTGAACGACAAGAAAGGGATCTGGGAAGAAGATGAAGGAGGCGGCTGTTGAAACGGAATCGCTGAGAATCTTCGTTGCTGGACATTAGCACCGCCTGAAGATCCGCCGGTCGGAGGGAAAACTACTGGTGGAACTGCGAAATCCTTCGTCATCTTCTTCCAAAATTAGTAACGAGATTCGAATTTAGGGTTTCACGATTTGGATCAATTGCGAGAAAAAGTTCCTTTTTTCTTGATAGTGAAGCGGTACAGGTACAAGAAGACAGCTTTTAGAAGAAGGCGCGTGAGGGTAGTTTCGTCAGTCTACATAGTTTTATGACGAGATATAACCACTAGTCTTCTTCGGAATTGGTTTGTTGACGTATATGTCTTCTATGATATTACCATTGTATCCTCTTTTATTAAAAAATAATTTTTGAAGGGCCCAATGGGTTTTATCGGCCCAGTAAACTATTCGATAACGTGGCAGGGTGTAATTCGTTGAAGACCGCCGGGCTTAAGATTCAACCAGCGGTGACTTCGACTAGACCGGTGACTTTTTTTTGCCGGGGCTTCCTCCGCGAGCGAGCTCCTTCGTTCCCAATTGATTATGGCCGTCGATGGGGAGAGTGTCTCGATGCCAATGGCGGTGTCTGCTTGCGTCGCTATGGCGTTATTCTATGTTTTGATTCTTTATGCTCCCACCGTGATTCTCCGTCTCCCGTCTGCTTCTTCTTACTTAGAATTTATGGTTCGGAGATTTATTTGCGCGGCTGTTTCTACTGTAGCGTCTCTCGTCTTCACAGCTTTTGTACTCCCGGTAAGCTTCTCTCTCTGGAAGTCCCAATTCACGATTTGAAGTTGAACTCTCCGTTGAATCTGTAATCGAACTAAGTCAAATCTAAACGAAAGCTAGTTACATAGTATTAATAAGTTTCAAGATAGCCGCAGTGTCTGTGTACTCGATGAAGAAAAATGATTACTATATGCATTTGGTTGATGTATGTGTTAATGGTTCACATGGTTCTTGTTAAAAGATTCATGACTATGATATGTGTTTGTGGTACAATGCAAAACTAGATACAAGACTCGCTGAAACTTGTCTTTTTTTTGTTTGCTCGAGTAATGTTAGATAAAAAGCTGGGAGGCATCTGTTTATGGCGTAAGGACTGATCATCTGGTAAGCAATTTCTTTGTCTCACTGTGTTTAGTCGTTTGCTTGTTACATTTTCCATCTTAAAATGTTTTGTTTTGTGATATGAAACAGTGGCAAGGAGTAGTGTATCCTCTTCTGTTAACCTCTCTCATTTATGCGGGATCTTTGGTCTCGAAATTGTTATTGCTCCTGGAATCATGGAAGGAGACTGGTGGAGGGTGTAGCTCCATTAATAACATCAAAAGCTTTGTCCAAACAATCCCTGCTTTGATAGTGACAGGTGCTTCTAATGTTTCTGTTTGGCGCAATTTTATCGTGGTAATCATCTGTTGGCCATATCTTTTACCTTAACTGTCAATTCTGTACTGAAAGTCTGAAACTCCATAAGACATGAATTTACTAATTAGCTTAACTGTCAATGTCATATGCATAAGACGAAATCGAAAAACTTATGGTCTGTTAGATTTGGCATTTCTTGTGATTTGCAGGCACCAGTAACCGAGGAACTTGTTTTCCGAGCTTGTATGATACCTTTGCTTCTGTGTGCTGGATTTAAGATTTATAGCGCCATCTTTCTCTGCCCAATTCTCTTTAGCTTGGGTTTGTTTCGTTGTCTCTCTATGAATGACAGTTTACAACTCCAGTGAGATGAAAATTGGTGGATTTGTCTGACTTTTGTATGTTCTGTGCAGCCCACTTGAACCATTTTAGAGAGATGTACATCAGGCATAACCGCAGCTATCTCAGGGCTTCACTGATTGTTGGTATGTACCACTCTAATCTTTGAATCATAATAATAGTTTGCTAGTTATAAAGTCCTGAGCTTCACTTGTCCGTTGACCAGGTCTTCAGCTTGGTTACACAGTCATTTTTGGTGCATATGCATCTTTCCTCTTCATCAGAACCGGTACATTTCTCGCATTATATTAGTTACATGTAAAGCCCTTCTAATATTTGGCCTTGATGATGATGTCTCCTGCATTGCGTAATATTGACAGGACATCTCGTTGCTCCTTTATTTGCTCATATATTCTGCAACTACATGGGATTGCCTGTGCTATACGCACGAGGGAAAGGTAAGACATAATTTCAAGGTTGTTTGTTTAACAAATGCAGATACAGAAGAATAAAGCTATAAAGATGGTCATTGTTCTTCTCTCAGGTTTGGTGAGTGTGGCGTTCTTAGGCGGTGTGGTTGGGTTCGTCTCACTTCTCTTTCCTTTAACAAGGCCTCTCATGTACAATGACAGAACCGTCGATTGCCCATGTTGGTTTGGCTATTGTTTGTGGAATTGAACACATCCTCCGAGTTTACGTTTTCAAATTTCCACTTGGACACACACAGTATTTAAATTATGGTCTTTTACTGCAAGCTAATGTTCTTGATAGCTTATGTAGTTTTACTTTTGTAAATATTGACTTCTGTAATTAGACAAAAAACAATCGAGTTAGTGTCTCCAAAATCAATGTGGCTAATTGTCCCATTTTTTTCGGTAATAATCCTAAAGATAGGAGGAAGGATGGTCTAGTAAGATGTACATCACAAAGTCTTACATAAGGCCAAGGGTCCTAAGTCCTAACCTATATTGTCCACTGTCAGTATGCCAAAATTCATTTATTTAATTTTTTTAAATAGAGAAACAAATGATTAGAAATTGAACAGAGGTCCATAATCTTACATCAGAGAGATTCAGAAGATGATGTCTTGCATGATCCTTCCAAAGAGATTTTTGATGGGTAATCATCAAACGGAATAATTTTCTGGAGATTATTTTTTCAAAGTTGACTTTCAAAGTCTGAGTTTACCATGATGATATTCACTTAGATGTTACGAAAATTATGTTTCTAGATTCGTAGGTGTCTCTGTAATTTTCTCACCAGCACTTGAGTGAGTTCTATGCCACATTCCTACGAAATTTGAAGCTGGCTTGGATTTATAGGTCAAGAAATTGATGTGTACTCCAATATTTGTTCGTGTGAACCTAACATGGTGATCTAAGACTATCCTCATTAATGTGATCCTTAGTTGTTTCTTAAGTCAATTTTTAATAATAAAAAGGGAAGAATAAACTTTGTTAAGAGAGAAAGAAAATTTTGTTGATTATTAGTAGAACCAATTTAAGGTGTTTTTTACTATTTAAATAATAAATACTAACTTAAAATATTAAAATTATTTTATTAAACATAGAAACATATTTAAATAATAAAAACATAAAATAAAATACAACATTTAAAATTAAAATACAAAACATTAAAAAATAAAACCATAACACACAACATGAAATAAAATATAGAAACATATTTAATTAAACATATTTAATCTCCAAATTTAGTCCATAAATGTTCAACTAAATCATGCTTCAATTGGTCATGCACTTCTCTATCACGAATTATTATTTGACCATTCAGCACATTGCTGATATTTAAAGCCATATCGATAGAATATGAAAGATCCACATCATCTCCTTGTGGAAAATCAGAAACGTTAGCTTGAGTGTATTCATCTCGTTCATTTTCAACAATCATATTGTGGAGTATGATACAAGCCCTCATAATCAATCCGACTTTATCTTTATCCCATAAAAGATATGGATTTTTAATTACGGCGAATCTAGCTTGTAGGACACCGAAGGCACGCTCAACATCTTTTCGGGCACCTTCTTGGCGTTCAGCAAATAAAAATGCTTTCGGACTCTGTGGTAGTGGTATGGATTGAATAAAAGTTGTCCAGTTCGGATAAATACCGTCTGTCATATAGTAAGTCAAATTGTACTCTCTGCCGTTAACGTAGTAGGTAACTTGTGGAGCTTGACCATAAAGTATATCATCAAAAACGGGAGATCGATCAAGAACATTAAGATAGTTAAAAGTACCTGGAGATCCAAAAAAACGTGCCATATCCAGAGATCATATGGCGCGACCGCCTCTAAAACAATTGTTGGTTTTCCGGATCCTCGTGTATACATGCCTTTCCAAGCTGTGGGGCAATTCTTCCAAACCCAATGCATACAGTCGATGCTTCCAACCATCCCGGGAAATCCACGTTCTTCTGCAACATGGAGTAATCTTTGAAGATCTTCTGGTGTGGGTCTTCTTAGGTATTCATCGCCAAAGAAATTGATAATTCCAGTGACAAAATGTTGCAAACGTAAACAAGAAGTCGTTTCACCAAGTCGGACATATTCGTCCACCGTATCACACCCGCCACCATATGCCAATAGCCTAATTGCTGCAGTACATTTTTGGATCGGGGATAGGCCAAGCCTTCCGGTGGCATCTTTTCTTTGTCGGAAATAAGGATCTTCTGCAGTAAGACGGTCGACAATACGCAAGAATAATGGCATGTTCATTCTAAAATGTTGTTGGAATATATGGGGAGGGTATGTCGGAGATTCACTGAAATAATCATTCCACAAACGGTTGTGGCCTTTCTTCCCGATTTCTTTCAATGAAATCACGTTTTTTTTTTCTCATACGCTTCTCATTAAGATCATGGTTCTCAAACATTTCAGCAAAATGGGACTCAAAATTTGGATCATCATCCCTTGCAAAATTAAAATGGGAATGAGAAGAAGAACCCATTGAAAATAAATATAGAAAAAGGAAAAAATCTATTTGATGTCAAGAGAAGAGAATTTTGAGAAGAGAATTTTGAATGACTTGAAGAGATGTGATATATGGTGAATGAGTTTAAGAGATGTGCTATATATAGAAGAGAATGTGTATCTTGTGATTCTTTTGTTAAATTTCCCGTGAGACTTTGTTGTGTTTATATATGTTGTATTTTTGTGTTACTTATTTGTTTTCATATATCTTGTGATCCTTGTTGTATATCTTGTGATCCTTGTTGTATTCTTGTGGAGGAAAAAACCAAACTCATGTGATATGTGAACATGTGAACACAAATAGTTCTTGAACAAAAGCGCATCACATAGTCAGAAAAAATCATTATAGCCGATGCAACCTTGCTATATTTTCATAGTGATATAGTTTCATATGTGAACATGTGAACACAAATAGTTCTTGAACAAAAAATCATTATAGCCGATGCAATCTGTTCTTCGTCCTCAACTCAGCAACAAGCTTCTCTAGCTTGTTGATCTTGTGATTCGGTTTCATAGTGAGTAAGAGTATCTACCTTTGATGCAACCTTGCTATAGTTTGTTTCAGAAGCTCTCATCTCCTCCATCACCGCAACCTTGCTATAGTTCCTGAACCTGATAACCATTACAATTAACAAGTTAACAAAAGCATCAGACAATTAACAAGTTAACAAAAGCATCAGAAATTTTAAAAGAAAGAAGTACACAGAAGTAGATAAACACATCAACTTATAAGTAGACATTACATAAATCTGAGTAGTACTCAGTAGAACAATACATAACATGACCGGAAATAAAGGGTTCAAACAGGACTCAACAGACTCAAAAGACAATGACCTAAAAGTAGAACAATACATAACATGACCGGAAATAAAGGACAGCTTCTCAATGTTTATGTCCTAAAACTAATCATCCACTAAGTCAAGCAGCTTCTCTTTATAGCTTCTTCTTTCTGAGTAAGAGGTCCCTTTTTGGCCAGCAAACTGTCAAGAATTTGCATTTTTGACAATATCTCTTTCAGAAGCAAGTCTTCCTTTTTAATTTCCCACATGCTTTGGTACTCCTTCAAAGCCTTCCCTTCCTTCGCTTCTGCATGCATCTTCCTCTGTTTGGCCTTACTAGCGTCTCTACCAGGAGGCCTTTTGTTGGTTGGCTCATCTATGTTACCGCAGGTCTGAGAAGCTGAAGATTGTGCAGGATCATCAAAGAGTCTTCTCTTGTTGCTCACTTCAGGGGCTTTACCATTAAGTAACTCACAGCATTTCTGGTCATAGCGTAACTCTAACCAACAATGCTCAAGAATGAATTTTTTTCTAGTAAATGTTGTAGTACATCTCATAAGCTAGCTTCATTATATCATCCTCATTCTGCCCACTAACTTTAGCCCTCACAGCAGCAGCATATGTTCCACAAAACTTGCCGACCATATCACCAATCTTAGCCCATCTCTGTTTACACTGAATTGGCCTTATCTTCTCATTGTCATCAGAAAATCCCCTTTTCCAGAAGGTTCCACCCTTCTGATCATTACCTACCACATCATCCTTGCTCTTGTTTAACCAGCCGCTTATGAGAATCTGGTCATCAGAAGGTGTCCATTTCCTTCTTCCCCTACGACTTGCAGGTGTGTCTTCACTTTCGGAAGGCGCGGAACTGACTTGGGAACTAAAGAGAGGAACTTGGGACGACAGAACAGGTATAGTTGGATAGAGGGAATCAAAAGAAATGCTTTCTGAAAAATAATCAACAACCCTTTTCCAGAAGGTTTCACCCTTCTGATCATTACCTACCACAACATCCTTGCTCTTGTTTAACCAGCTGCTTATGAGAATCTGGTCATCATAAGGTGTCTATTTCCTTTTTCCCCTATGACTTGCAGGTGTGTCTTCACTTTCGGAAGGCGCGGAACTGACTTGGGAACTAAAGAGAGGAACTTGGGACGACAGAACAGGTATAGTTGGATAGAGGGAATCAAAAGAAATGCTTTCTGAAAAATAATCAACAACCCTTTTCCAGAAGGTTTCACCCTTCTGATCATTACCTACCACAACATCCTTGCTCTTGTTTAACCAGCTGCTTATGAGAATCTGGTCATCATAAGGTGTCTATTTCCTTTTTCCCCTATGACTTGCAGGTGTGTCTTCACTTTCGGAAGGCGCGGAACTGACTTGGGAACTAAAGAGAGGAACTTGGGACGACAGAACAGGTATAGTTGGATAGAGGGAATCAAAAGAAATGGTTTGAGGATAGCCACCCCCTGCTGACTATTCATAAGTCCCATAAAATTTGTGGACTGATTTAGACCATGGTCAGACTCCATAATAGTAAATGGAATTTGGAGAGATATAGAAAGAAAAGAAGAAGGGTTTTTGGTTAGAAGATATGGTGAAGTATTTTGGCCAGTTTATAAGGTGAAATATTTTGGCCAGTTTTAAACTTTAATTGAAGTTACATTTAATTTTCAACACCAAACACACAATGAATACACAACCTAGTCACATCCATTAATGAGAGAACAACCACCAATTAAGAATAATGACAACCTAGTCACAAAGAAGTACACCATAGGAGCCCAAATAAATAGCCATACTATAACTCACTACCTCAAAATAGATACTACCAAACAAACAAAGCAATCAATTTGTTTCTATCCGAACAACTACATTTATCACACACCAATTCCGAATCAATATTACTCTTTACCTATCTACCCAATTTAACATTCAAAACATAAGTAGTTATGAGTAGATTTACCTCTTTGGGTTGGTTGAATGGTTGGTTCGTTTTCTCCTTAACTGTGACTTGCTTGAACTCAACTAAAAGAAACAAGTCGGGTGTTAGTAATGAAATTAACACCAAACACACAATGAATGAATACAAGTACATGAGTCTTAATACCAACTGTGTAAAGACATCCATTAAAGACACAACAACCAACAACCAATTACTGAAAGAGAAGATAAGTACCAATTCAATCTGAGACACAAGCAAGACACAATTCAATCCGAGACACAAGCAAGAAACAATTCAATCCGAAACACAAGCAAGATTTACTGAGAAATGAAAGGAATCTATATTTACCTCTTATGTGTTGTTCCTTGTTCTTTTACAAACTATAATCTCAATATGAAAGAACAATATCAGAATCAAACCACATAAAATAAGGCTCTAAAAACAAATTCATATACATATCCCAAACTCAGAAACTATAACTCATAAAGCACTCTGACTATTCCAGAGATTAACTCATAAGACTCATAAAACAAACACAAAATCTCAGAATCAACCAACCTTCTCACCAATCCAGAGTTCAACACTCCGACTAATCGATCGATCTACACCGGAATCTCCTTGCGTCTGCTTCAGCGGAAACTCAACACCAAATCGACGGCGAAACCATTGAGAATCAGATGTGGAAATCAATTGGAAGAGAAGGAAACAAATCGTCGTTTCTGTCGCAGAGAGAGAGATAGAAGAGAGAACTCACAAATTAAAGAAGAAGACCAAAAAAAATTTACCCCTAAAACCAATAATATTGCACCACTTGTCACCGAAGAAACGTTTCTCGTTGTCCTAATATTAGAAACGTTTCCTTCCTTTCTTTCTTTCTCTTTCATTTTTAATTAATTTCTGTAAATTACCTTAGAAACAACTAGGATGACCAACGAGGACAGTCGAACGATATAAAAGTGATCCTTCAGACAGGCATATCGGTACTCCCTATATTGTAAGTGATTCACTAGTTTTATATATTTGGATAATTTAAAAAAGTTGAAGACTAAATACTATTATGAACATTTTAATATCAGATGATCAATACTATATTACGAACATTCGTAAACCAAAATGTTTAAAAAGGAGGTAATAATTAACATTTTAATATGCACATGATCTAATAAATACAGTCAATAGGACACAACTTTGATCACGTGATTTAAAATTGGTACTTTGGTAGTAACTAGCAAGTACTTATGTTCTTCTAAACACACTTTTCTCCTATCTTCTGATATCCCTTATGGACCTTATCACTATTTTATAGTTTATCCTTATATAATTTTTGGTATTTAAAAGAAAACAAACTGCTTTACAATTTATATATTACTTTAAAATTTTTGGTTGAGGACCTTGAGGTTATAGAACTCCTAACTAACATAACTGTGACAGAAAGAAACTACAACCAATGTCACATTTTATTGCTACCCTTAACAATTTGTTATTTCAAGACCATGTAATTTATTAAAAGAAAATAAAGGAAAATGTAAAACCCAATAACAAAAGGGATAATAATAAAAATGTAAAGAGATACTGGTTGTTTAAGTTAAGAGAAGAGCAGAAGAAGGGACAATGTAGTCCCAGAATCCACCATGTCCTAAACAACCAAACCCCACATGAAAAGGCAAAATAGAAAAATCTAACTAACATATAAATGGAAACAAAAGTAAAATATCCCTGAGAGAAGAACTGAAGAAGAATAGGTCAGAGAGAGCACACAACGCTTCTGTCCTTTTTCTAGTAAATCAGGAAGAAAGAAGAACCCACCAAATATAAATTTTTAAAAACTACTCGATAATTAATAATAATAATAATAATAATACCACTAACCAAACTATTCTTAACTATTTTTTTTTCTTACATTACTACACCAATAGAAGAAAAGAAAATGGATGATATAGGGTTCTTCTAGTTAACCAAATCCAAATCTTGTCCTAAAGAGTTTTTGTTGTTGTTGTTGTTGTTCCATGATCAGGATTAATGTCCAGAAGCAGAGCTTGATGATGAAGAGAGATTGTTGTTGTTGTTTCCTTGGTTTGATGATCCATTTGAGAGCTTCTGTTTGAGTTCGAAGAGGAGTTGTTGATTCTCTTGATTCAGAATCTGAGCTTTCTTCCTCAACCTCTCGTTCTCCTTTATTATATAACAGTTTTGCAAGTAGAGCTTCGAGTTTAGCCTCTCCATCTCGACAAGTTCTGTTTCTTAAAAAAAAAAAAAAAGAAGAATGTGAAATTATGTTACAAAAGAAAAAAAAAAAAGAATAAGAAGAGGGATTTATTAAAGATTTCGTGTTATGATTATAGATAGTTGCAGTTAAATCATTGCAGCACCACATGGGTTGTGCAGCTTCACACGTTTAATAAGGGAATTACACTAAGCAAAAATCATGACCGCATTTATTTCGTTTTCTACCAAAAATGTCAAAAAAAAAAAAAAAATCTTTAAAGAAGAATCAATGATCAAACAGAGGAACAATCATGCTCTTTTTGGTTGCGAGGATAAAAGAGAAATAAAGAAGAAGATAAAGCCACGACAACAATGAGAACAAAAATAAAGTAATGATGATGCAGTAAGCATAATGATGAAGTTTCAAAAAAAAAAAAACCAAAACAGAGCCGGTACAAGCAAAAAAAACAGAACAGGGGTTTTTTATCGTAAAATAAAAATGAGAAGAAAAGAAGAAGAAGAAGAAGAAGAAGAAGAAGAAGAAGAAGAAGAAGAAGAGAGTTTTTGAAAAAGAAAAACAAATAGAGTTTATTTACTTGGTTGCCTTTGTCTGAAAGAAAAGGATATAAAAGCTTTAAGATTTTCCAACAATTTAAAGTTTGTTATTAAAGGAAAAAAAAAAATAGTTGGGTTGTTGTTATGGTAAATGATAATCACGTTGCTTGTACGTGAGGGGAGACGACCATATGTTGAGTGAGTGAGTGAGAGAGAAAGAGAGATTTACCTTTAGGGGAAGAAGAGACTTAACTAGAATCGAAATGAAGTGGGTTTATGTTGTTGTAAGGGAGAGAGAGAGATTGTATGAAATGTATGGAAGGTAGAGGGACAAAGAGAACAAAATGAAGATAGTGTCTCTTATATAGAACCCCCAAAAGCTAGAGAGAGAGGAGAGTGAAGGGGGACATGCTTCTCTCTCCTGACACAACAATCATGCTTTGTGTTGTGTTTATGCTTAGATGGCGGCCGATTTCGCAGCTCTATATTTTTCTTTTCTTTTTTTTTGTCTTTTTTTCTTAAATAATGATAATGATTTGTGAGGGAAAGAAAAAAAAAAGATTTGTGTTGCGTCATGTGAATGATGATGATCGGAGAAGAGTGATAAAGAAAAAAAAAACTTGAGGAGGGTTTGGTTTTGGTGTATGAGATGTGCTGTTCTTTCTCTTTTCACCATGTACATTCCCGACCCGCCAAGTGATGTAATATCGTTTTGATATCATAGACCAAATAATTCTATAAATGTCATTTCAATATCAAAATGATAGAAGTGAATCCTACAACTCCAAATTTATAACCAATGGTTGAATAGATTCACCTTTGGATCAAGATACCAAAGTTCGAGTTTTCGTACTAATCCACAAATGCGTGTTTGTAGTAGGAAAAAAAAACACTAACCAAGATGACATCTGCACGAAAATGGAAGTCATAATGTTGGTGGTAAAAAGATTAAACTAAAGAAACAGTTCTTACTACTTACTATAGTCTATAGGGTACCCTAAAAACCAAATTAAATACGTAGACCGGCTTGGGCTGATAGTGTTAGATAGGAGGGGGGTAATTTTGTAGTAAGGAAAGGGTAAAGATGTAATTATAGAAGAGGGTGAAACGAGTTATTGAGTGAAAATGATGATGATGATGAAGGGGAGGGCTATATAGGCCGTCGTCCCCCAAAGATTCGCAATCATGGTTTGGGATTGGTTCGAACCATATCATAATCATTCATTATTCAATTTAGACCATTTTCATTGCTCTCTTTACTACTTTCATATCCCGGTTTGGTCTATATTGGTTTAGTCAACACTACTCATCATCAGCCATAATAACACATCTTAGAAGGTGAGTTCGTGTTCGATTTTTCTTCATGACCCTTTCATCATCCCTTCATTTAGATAAAGATCGAAATAATTAAAAAGAGAGAAATTATGAATGAGGAAAGTTTTGGGACCCCAAGAAAAAAAAAAAAAAAAACTCTCTCCATGGGTTATGAGTGTGCCACAGCGTGAAGCATCATAGTTTACAAGGTGGATTGTTTCTGTTTTATGGTCAAATCTTCATCATGTAGCTTCATTAACCATATATCGTCCCTCGTGGACCTCGTTTGGTTACATAATCATACGAATTATTGCACTTTCACGTTTATAATTACTTTCTCTTTATCAAAATCTTGTGATTTGTTTTTGGCGTTTATTATTTTAATTCACGGAATGAGTCGTATTGTAATATATAGTGCCTGTTTTGTGAACGGTAAATTGTGTTTTCCGTTTTTGCCTTTTGTGCTAAGCATTCAATGACTTTAAAATTCAAAACATAAGTTCGAACTCATAATTATTATGTGTGTCTTGAAATGGCAAATAAATTAAAAAATGGAAGCAAGAAAATAAATAAATAGTGGTTGCACTACTTGCTTACATCAAAGGCAATGATAATTAATAAGTAGGGAGGTGTGTGTGTGTGTGAGTCATGAGTCATCTCATCCACCTTATTATCTGTTAGGGGAATTAGAAATGACATTTTTGCCCCCATATGGTTTGGTACTTTGGTTCTTCTCTTCATCTTTTTGCATCTCTCCGTTTCTTGCGGATGTGAATAATTATGATTAGCCTTAAAAACTATCTTTTGTCCTTTAAAAATGTTTCTTCAATTTCCTTTCTCTTTTACAAGTCATCTTTAACAGTTCCGATGATTGTAATGTGACATAAAAAAGGTTGGTATTAATGCTTTACCAAAAATTGTAAAAAATATTCAACAATCACTTATGTTTTGATAAATAGTTGTGTAAAAACAAGTACTCTTATATCTATCTATTAAATAGTTATGCTACATTAATTTGTTGTATGTGTAGGACATCAAAATGTATGGTCTTGTATGTTAAATCGTGTGAGTATGAAACTATTTCCCACTTTTAATCATTGTAATTTGTCATCATTTCGTCCCTTTAGAACTTTATTTCTTTTTATGTTTTGGGTCTCCATAAGGTAAAGTGCGTCCATTTGCATTGCATGGAAACATTATCATAACATCTTCTATTTTCAAAAAACATACAACGAATATTTAATAAAGATTTTGTGGGGTGGAGCACTAATGATATACATAGGTCTGAAGTATATTAATTAAGAGATAGAGTGGGCTCTTTAGCCACTTTTTGCAGGTGACAAATACATAGCACACAAATGAATATATAATACAAATTAATGATGAGAATTCGTTTATACACTTTCAGTTTATATATGTGATACTTACAAAAATTATTTCAGTTTTTAATTTCATATATACACTTTCTATTGATTCATTTTTTTCTGCATATTTGTCCATAGACGGTTTGAAAATTTTCTTAAATCAGAGCAAAATCATGCATGTTTTTTTTGAATGGTGTTTTGTAACTTGCCATGCAAAATTTAGAAAAATATATCAATATGGTGGAATATAAGTTTTTTTTCGTTTAGTATATAGTACTCTAGAGTTTTGTTCTGCTCCTGTTAGTATACTACTAATACTTCTGAAGGCCTAAATTATTAACATCAATTAAAACTCAAACACGGGACAAGGTGTACTCAATTTTCTTAAACAAATCTTCAACCAAACAAGCTACCTAAGTTTTAAAATTAATTATATAAAAACAAAATAAAAATTTATCCTTAGAATTTATAATTCAAGCATTGCGCTTTCTCCCTGCATTTTGGGGTTCCACTTTGTTTTGTTTTGTCTACACATTTTTATGGTTACTGATATTTAATTTCACAAAAGGCAAAAAAAGGTTATATAAAATGAGTTAATACATAAGAAAAGGAAGAATATAAAGAGAAAGCATCGTGTTAGCTTTGCTCTCTGGGTGTTACACTATATATCGTGCAAAATTGTATCTTTATGCACATGCGCTACTTTATATTAGTATATATATATATATATATATATATAAACCATTAGGTGTAACAACTAACAAATCCATCTTTGTTTCCATGTTATGTGGATTCATGGATTTGTCCCACAATGAATATTCTTTTAAATATAAGTTCGTTTAGTGCACATCTATTTGTAAACGTAAGTTATCAAAGGGACGAATCATATATAAGAGGTACGGAAAGGGCATAGAAAATATGGCATAAGCATATATAACATGATGGGGATGCTACGTACGTAACGTACATATAAGTTAAGAGTGTTTTCAGTGTTTTGTTATTACTATTTTTTCAGTGTTTTATCTCACTAAAATGTGAGAAAATGTTTATTGGATTTGACTTCAGGATCAATTTGGATGAATCAGCCTCTCCCTTAAAATGATCACCAAATTATATTTATAAGAGGACACTATTTTTTAATGCGGATACTAGATATATGATAAATTGAATCAACAGATGATATTAAATTGGCTTACCTAGTAGGTTTCTTCATGAACTCACGCGTGTGATGCATCACCGGCTGTCATATGTGCAAAGTGCATTTGTTTCTGCTACGGTCAGTAGATGATTTCATGGGAAACGCAAGTGATCATACGTTAAGAAACTATAATTAACATATGGTGAACACAAAAATGGTTAACGACATATATATACAAGAGGTGATTGATGTTAGAGTTGAACCCATGCGGGAGTGTCGAACACTATAAGTGGTCACACCGTTAAAGTAAAGATTTATCTTTTTTTCTTCTTTTTTTGCACTCGTTAAAGTGTAAAGATCTTGTTGCTTAAATTTTTACGTGCATGATATATATACATTAAAAAGTGCATGAAAATTAGTAGGGAATGCATAAATTAAAATAATTGATTTAACCAATTTTTATCATCAATAATGTGCATCTGGTTTTGTAAGAGTTGCTTATAAAACTAACTCGAAACGTTATATAGATCAAGAAACAAATTAAATATTGTAATACTTTGCATATATGTAGAGGTGTCATGCAAGTGCATGGTCTAGCTCAACTTCAAAGACCTTTTTCGGCTAGGTCTGGCTTAGTGTTTGAGCCAATGAGAAGGTAAAATTCATGGAGAAAAGAGAAGGTCTGACCAAAGCTGAAAACATTTTAATCCAGTTCTTATGATAGAACCTTCAACATCTTGTAAATTGGGTCGTAAGTATAGAGTATAAGTGAGTTGAGTAATAAATGAAAAACATAAGAGAAGGGAGACAAAACGGGTCTTAGGTAATCACGAATTAGAAGGAGTAGCTGCCAGACTCATAGTATATTAAACACCTTCTTCTGTAGCATCCAATGATGACAAACAAAACCCCCTCTAATTATACAAAGCCCTTTATTCTCTCTCTCTTTTTTACTTCTTTTTCCAACTAGTGCAATTATCCAATTTCTACTACTTTTTCAGCGTATCTTAAATACCATTTACTCAAAATTAGTGAAAAAGGGGGGAAAAAGAAAAAGAAAATCTGACCTCATGATTTAAGGAAGTTATTGAGTCAAGGACGACGACCAAAAAAAAAGAAAAGATATGGAGTTAAATTGCCAACAGTACCCAGTTTGCAAGAGCTCTTTACATGTGACAAAGTATGCTCACCTTGATGGATGATGCATACACACATTTATTTACTGTATATAGTTTGGATGTAAAAAATGATTTACTATTTTCTAAAAATCGATTTAAAGATTTAAAGGAAAAAGAGAGGTAGAAGAAGAAGTACTCATGAGTACTAGTCCCCGACTTCATCATGATGATGATCAACATCATCCACAATTTTTGCCTGTAGATACAATTATGCATCGTGAGCCCAACTTGTTATAACCATCTCTCATTAAATCCTCCTCCTCCTTAGTCTACCCTCTTTCACATGTTCCCACTCTATTTATTTTCCATCATAATGAAAAAACATTTATAATTTTAGATATTTACTCTCTCCGTTTCAAAATATATGATGTTTTAAGTAAAAATTAAGAAATAAGTATTTTTAAATAGTCCAACTAATCAAAAACAAGAGTGTATAATATAGAGTATTAAACTAATCTAAAAGTTATATAGAAACTTGTCATCGTAAAAGTTTTGGCTGTGATTTATTAGCTCTGTGACAAGCTGTTGTTACTTGTCATCATACATTACGTTTTTTTTTTTTTTTTGGTGTGGACAGGGACATTACGTGACACATTTGTTGTTGACTTGTTGTTCCTTCTCTCTTACTTGTCAACTACATTACTTTTCCGATCATTGCATTGCAATTACAAAGTTCGATTTTTCTATCAAATTCATATCCAGCAACAATCCCAAACCCTTTTAACATTCGTTGATCCGAGAAGTCTCAAAACTTTTCATAAGATCGATAATAACAGAGAGACAGAGAGAGACTGATGGAAAGAAACAAAGATAGTTTTCATTCATTAGTTTCTTTTTTAAAATCCAATATACGTGGCACCATTTATACAGATCAAATACAGAGGATGAAATTGAAATCCAAGTTAGAACCAGAAGAATATGAATGTGATGATGCCATTTTCAAATGAATATTCACACATTCTAAACGAGACTGTGACTTGGAACTCATCTTTTTATGGCTTCATCAGCTTTGCTTTCACATATTCCAGAACTCCTTCTACGTCGACTGTCCAAGCCACTGATATCGGTGAATATCCTACCCACGGATTGCTTCCGTTCCATCTGCAAGTTCCGATCAAAACCGTTATTTTGTAAAATGTCAAAAAGATTTCAAGTGCTTTTCTTATTTTGTGAAGAAGATCAGATTATAAAAACCTCTTGAGGCCTTGATCCATGAGCGTGTGGCCAACGCATATCCCTTGAGTTTCCACCCGAACGACACCTTTCTTGTATGTGAATAGATCAGGCCGTACGACAGCCACAAAGCTGACTGGGTCGTGTAGGAACACTCCTGAAACCAGCGAACAACAAAACTTTTGAATCAAAAACTGCAATATCTAATGCATGTTTGATTGATCACAGTTTCTTGCTTACCGTAAACACCATCAGATTTGACGTGCCAATCTCTGTAGAATTCACACATATCGCTTAACAATTTAGCATGTTTCCCCTTGGAGTTGCGCAGCTCTAAGAGGTCATCATCTGAAATAGATTAAAAACAGACACTTACTTTTTACAGGCTTTTATAATACGGAATCAATATGTTAAAGGAGATGGGTCGAAGAAGCTTCTTCACCTGATAGTTTAAGTTGAGTTGTGATGTTTATACCAACAACAGTGATATCAGCTCCAGATGTAAACACAACATCAGCTGCTTCCGGGTCACCATATATCTGCACACAGAGCAGAGACCGACAAAAATGAAACTGGCATTTTCTTTTTCATTGACAGAAGATTCAGAAGAGGTTACAGGGAGGAGGGTTTACATTAGCCTCAGCTGCAGGATTGACATTTCCTAAAGAAAAGAAGGCTCCACCAAGAACAACAATTTTCTTAACCTTACTAGCAAATGAACTATCACGTTTGATAGCCTGAAACAAGAAAAAAACTTGTAATCGTCAAAACACAAATCCGATTTTAAGATTAAAGGAAGGGTTTATGATTCTTACTAATGCCAGGTTGGTTAGAGGTCCTAGGGCTAGAATGGTGACTTCCCCCGGGAATTCTGAGACCTTCTCATCTAGAAACTCAGCTGCACTTTTCTCAGATTTCGTTATACTAGGAGGAGGAAGTGAGACATCTCCTAGTCCATTTTTACCGTGCACAAAATCAGCAACACGCGGAATTCCACCCTGAATCAACACACACCAAAGCCAGAAGTTCGAGATAAAGTCACAAACGGGTTGACTTGATTCCCATATCAAAGATCTTGGCATAAATTAGGTTCAAATCTTTATCAGAGGAGAGAAAAATGGTACCTTTAAAGGCTCAGAAGTACCTTCTGCGACAGGAACATCAGGGAAGCCAGCAATCTCACACTGTACTTTTGCATAAACAATGAAAAGAGATCACAGACACATTCCAAAACATTTCAAAAGAAGTTGTAATGAGTGAAGAAATGAAGCATTGTACAATACATACCAGGAGTAAGGCATTACGAGTAGCATCTTGTGTAGTAACATTGCCAAACACAGTAGTCAATCCTAATATCTCCAGCTCCGGTGTTTGAAACGCCATCATTATCGCCATACTATCATCTAAATCATACATCATTAGAACTGATCTTAATTGGTTTTACAATTGAAAGAAACTTGTTACCACAATCAAAACTCATTTGCAAAATAAAAGTCAACATACTAAAAAAATAACACTTTTCCTCTAAATATTTCTATCAAACAAAGCATTGGAGTGTAAAGATCCAAACTTTTTCCAACTAAATGATCCCAGATAAACAGATATAAGAGAGAAATGTTCGCTTTGATTAGAGAACAAAGTTGGAAGCTTTCTGAGGCTAAATCCTACTCTATCCCTCAAACTAAAATCATCTAAGATCCATTTACTAAAAACTTAATCAAAAAACAGGGCAAAGAAGCTCTCACTCACCGATTCCAGGGTCTGTATCAATAATGAGCTTCTCACGCTTGGAAGAGATACCAAAAGAGATACCAAAAACGTCACCGTTTGAGATCCCACCATTACAATTCTCCATCTCTCGACGCCGGAGATATATAATAAAATCAAAAGGGTTTCTCACACCGGAATTATAAAACCTCTTGAAAACTCTCTCAGCTTTTCTTTCGAGATTTTATAGGATACGTATCAGATTCAGAAAGGTCTCACCTTTTAATTTTCAGGAATCTTTAAACACAAGTTAGATAGAAATATATTATACCACAAAAAAACCCACAACTTTTTTTTTTATTTTTATTTTTTTTTATAAAAGAAGAAGAAGAATCGAAGTGGATTAGTTATGAGATAAAAAAAAAAAAAAAAAAAAAAGATTTTTAATTTTTATGGAAAGAAGAAGACGAATTTGCTGAGTCGTCCAGCCACGCTTTTCTTATTTCTTTTGTTTTCTTATTCTTGGGTTCTGACAGATATGTAGTATATTATTATTATCTGTTTCAATTTCACTCCAATTGAATTTTTAACATAACTATCATATAAATTGAATTTATATGTAGTATATTCCCTAGTTAGTTGGAATATATAATTGGATTGGGGAACTTGGGAGGAAGGAACCTAATTATTGTCAGATGTGCCAACTAGAGAGAGAGCAAATTGTAATCTTTTTGCATATGTCACCAAAACGACGACACGTTGACTAGACGTTTATTACGTTCACGCATCACCGATCATTATTATTCCATTAGAGTTTTTTTTTTCTCTATATGGGTTTATTTAGAACCTTAACCCAAACTATCTTGGGCCTATATGGTATTATTCTATATGTGCCCTTGCATATACTCTCTTAATCTTTTTGTGCTTAGGTAGATCAAACATAAGGCGGTGTTATTGAATGACGGATTTTAATAGATTTTAATTACTAGTGGATTTTAGAATTTAAAAGTTTTCTAATTCATTTAACATGAATTTGTTGTCATTATTAGTGGATTTGAATGACACTACTAATGAATTTGAAAAGTGGATTTTATTATATTTGAAATTAAATCAAAAGAAAATAAATTACTCATAATTATATCAAATGAAACAAAAACATGTTGTGGCAATATTTTATGGTCATTGTCGATCTGAGTTGGAGATCTGATTGGGGTTTTTTCTTGATTTATGGTGGTGCATCTCCGCTGGAAATTCTTGTTGTTTGATTCCGTTGTTACGAGTTTTGAATTTTTGGATCTGAGATGAAATATCAATCTTTTAAGGTTTCCTTTTGATGTGATTTCTCCTATGTTCTTCAATCAGATGAAACAAAAACAAGAGGAACAAACATCTTCAATCAAAATGAAACCAGAGATAGAAGAGTTTCTAATCCTGAACCTTATTCAAACAAAAAAAAACAGAAAAATGGAAGAAAAACCAGTGAAATTGTGTAAACAATGAATTTGATAGGCAGAATCAGATCTGAGGATCTGCAAACTGTGTCAAGCCTCAAAATGAAAGATCACAGTGGTCTTTTGGCCAGAGCTATATTTTATTTCTTAATTCTTAGATTAATCTCCTGAATCAATTTTGAAAAAAAGAGAGAAAGATAGAAAGATTGAAATACCTGAGAAATATGTGGGATTGTGTTTGTTCATCTTTTTGGAGTGAAATACAATGAAATCTAAAATGACACTAAATCTAATGAACATTGAATAACAGTGTTTTTGAAGAATTCTAAAATCCATCAAATAAATACATAATCCAATAACTGCATATTTTAATGTACTTTTTCAAATATCTAATCGAATAACGCTGGATTCCAAAATACATCAAATTTTTTTTAAAATCCATTATTCCATAACAACCCTAAAAGTAATCTTACATTCCTAACATAAGGAAGAACGATAAAAGAAATGTGAGAAACGTCAGAAAGAAGAAAAAAAATGTTATAAAAACCATGCAGTAAGGAAGAACGATCAACGATGACATGAAGTATCTTTTTCAATTACTAACAATGAGTCATCTCAATACAAAATATAAATAAGTCCTTTCATAATTAAGAAAAAAAAATTTTGGTGGCCGACATGCTCGGAATCAACAATGGTGCTATCAAAGTTATCAAAAAACCATAAGAATGCTCATCACATGGCTAAAGATTTTGTATTTTCTTTTCTCAAAAATGTATGTATCCTCTTTCTCAGAATATATACGGCATAATTAAATATGTAAAATCACATATAAAAGGGTCATACGTAATCTTTTTGTAGACGACCTGCTAATATAACTATGGACGGCCGGCCGGCCTGAACCAATAGCAAATGCATGCTCGTGACATATTTAAATCAAGGCATGCACCTTAAATACAGAAGGATTGAGAGAAATCTGCCCGAACACATGTACAGATAAATTAAAGACTTTGTGTGGAATCATAAAAGAGAAAGACACAAACGAAAATAAAACTATAGCCGACATAAAACCAATAATGAGGGTTACATGTCAATAGAAATCATAAACCAACAAAATTCGAAAGTAAAGTGGGAACATGGGACGGGCGAGAGAATCTTGGGGGATTTATGCCGATTGTTATATAACCCCCAACCTCCTCCATTATTACTCCCATTTTTATGAATATTTACACATAAATGATTAAGGAATATTTCTTTTAAACTAATTAAAAAAATCAAACATTTTTATTTTAAAATAAATTTTAATCATTTTTATAACATATTTAACTATTATAACATTATTAGATCTAAAACATTTTCAAAACCCTATTTTATTCACCTATTTAAAAAAAAACTGATTACTATTCAGTATTCACATAGATAAATTTTCCAAAATAAATTATCACAATAATAATTATTATAGGCAATTGACTTATTTAATGTCACTGATCTAATATTTCACGGGTGAAACATATTTTTACACAAAAAAAAATCTTGCATAGATTGAAGTAAGAACGGATTATATATTTAGTCGATACATAGTAGTTTGATCTAAACATAATTTCAAGGGTTATATATTTAGTTTTTACACAAACAAATTTTAGATCCTCCATAATAACTTTACTTATAACACTAATTTTATTTTATCTCGCACATATTGCGGGTTTTTACCTAGTGTCTATTATATAAAGACCGGATCAATGGAACCGGTTTCAATATTATGAATACAAAAACAAACTCAAAAAAATCTATAGAGTCCAGTTGTAAAGAAGCAATTGTCTAACTTACAATATTAGTAAAATCACATGAAGGCTTAAAAATGTATATAGTGATAAAGAAACTAGTCACCTTGACAAAGACTTAGATAAAATGCAACTTGGTATCTATCAACAACAGTGATATATATAATAACTTTACCAAAATGGAAAAAACAAAAAGAAATATCATTCGATTGTGGGCAAATTTTATTGATGGTATGCCCCATATGGTGGTGACATCGGAGGGTATGTGCACATACACAAGTATATTACTAATATATAGTCTGACTGAAGAGGAGAGAGATGCTAGAAGATAAGATCACTAGTGGATCAAGGAAAGAAAGGCTATACTTCAAATTTGGCTCCTCTTCCAACCTGTCTTTTTCATGTATTTTTCTTTGCACGCAATACTACATTTTGTAACATCCATACACATTAATTCCAACATATAAAACGTATAAACTTTTAGTTTCACCACATACTATACTATTCTTCACTTAAGAGGAAGAAAGAAAAAGTTACATAGACAGTCGTCCATCGTAAAAACAAAAAAATTTGATCCAAATTGAAAGAAAAATGTCTTGACTTTTGAATATTTTGTGTTGTAGATTAAGATTCCTAGTTTTGTGGTAAAAATCATATCATGAAACACGGTTTCAAGAAAATCAATAATAGAATTTGGCACCAAACAAACAAACAAACAAAACATTATTATATAGAAAAAAATAGACCTCTCTCAAATAAAAGAAAAAAAATCATTGAATTAAAGATTGATTTATAAATTTTAATTTGTCTTCCATCCATCATCATCATCGTCTTCATCTCTCTGTTTTAGCATATGATATATATTGCTTCTCTCTTCTCTTCTCCTCTCTCTCTCTCTCTCTCTCTCTCTCTCTCTCTCTCTCTCTCTCTCCGTTTCACCCCATTATAGAGAATCCAGTGAATCAACCAACAAACAGGTAACAACAACAACATAAAAACCAAATCTCTCTCCTCTTTTTAAATCTTGTTTTTTTTCACAATCTCTCTTGCCGTGTTTTGTTTTTCTTTTTTTTCATATCTCTGTTTTTGGTTACCGAGAGAAAACGCAGGAAACATTTCTTGCAAAAACTCTCTCGGTGACCATTTTACCTAATCTTTTTTTTTGTTCTGTGTGTTCTGTTTCAGATTTGATTACTTCTTCTTCCTACAAAGATCTGTGTCTTTTTTTAAAAATTGTCGAAAGATATAATATTATGGCGGAGGAACATAGATGCGAGACACCAGAAGGACACCGTCTATGTGTAAACAACTGTGGTTTCTTCGGAAGCTCAACAACGATGAATCTCTGTTCAAACTGTTACGGCGATCTCTGTCTCAAACAACAACAACAAGCTTCCATGATATCAACCGTCGAGTCATCTCTCTCCCCTCCTCCTTTGGTGATCGCACCTGTCCTTCACGATAACTACGCGGAGGAATTAGAGATCACGATCCCGACGAAGACGGATGAGAAGAAGAAGAACGCCATCCAAACGCCGACGGAGAGTCACAAGAACCAGCAGCAGCAACGGCCGAACCGGTGCACCGTGTGTAGGAAACGTGTCGGGTTAACCGGGTTTATGTGTCGGTGTGGTACGACTTTTTGTGGGATTCATAGGTACCCTGAGGTTCACGGTTGTACGTTCGATTTCAAATCTGCGGGTCGTGAGGAGATCAAGAAAGCTAATCCGTTGGTCGTTGCGGCGAAGCTTCAGAAGATATGAATCGGAGCAGGCAGCGGAGGAGGAGGAGCCGTTGACCGCGATTTGCGTAATTTACCCTGAGATTGTTCTCGGTGCATCTCAGCCGTTCATTTATGTTTACAAAATACTTTTTTGTATTATGAACGCACACGTGTCACGCGATTAAGGCTGAGATGGTTTCGTCATGAACTTTCAATTATTTTCTCTTTTTCTTTTTTTTTTTCCTATCGAAAGAAATTAAAGTTTTTTTTTTTAATTATAAATTGTGTGGCTTTTGCTTGTGTAAAAAGGGGGAAAAAAAGAAAGAACATATATAAAACTGTGTCTCGCTCTTTCTGAGAATTTGTTTATAACCGAGTTACCGACAGATTAAAGGCGGTTTAAATTCTAATAACCTTTTAACCGGTTTAGTCGAGCCGTTCAGAGTTGGATATTTGATATGTGGACATTAAGCTCAAAATGTTTGTGAGCTTTTTTAGTCATTACATAAGGTCGGATTCATACCGTTAAGGACGAAGATGCATCCACTAGTTTCGAATGTGTGGGCTTATTTTTATCTAAATGGTCAGCCAACTAGTCTAGAATTACTCGAGGTTCATGCGCCTAAAGATAGCTTTAAAGGTCCAACTAGTCTCCCCAATTACGCATGCTATCAAATATGCACAATCAGTGATCAAGGTTGCATGGAAAAAAACAACCCAAATTGCCTTAAACATATATATGTGCCATATTTGAAAATATTTTGCATTTTTGCCTCAATAGCAAAAAAAAAAAAAAATGTATATCAGCAAAGTCATTCACCCTACCCACAAGTACATTTGTGATGATCTCGCAAAAACCCATCCAATATAGCAAACACAATCCGCCACCAGTCTTTTTTTTTTTTTTTTTTCTCGTGCAATCCGCCACCAGTCCATGAACCATAAAAATTGCGCAAATGGTATGAACAAGGTAGAGGTTTCCGAAGGTACGTAAGTTTTGGGATCTAGGTAGACAAGAACATGACCTAGGATTTTGGAGTATTCGGGAATATACCATGTGGCCGGTGTTTTACAAATCTTTCGATAATTCGTTTTTTAACTTTTTATGCATGTTTTTTTCCTTTTCAGTATTTTGGATCAGTCCGAAATATGTTGTTCAACTAGAAATTCTATGCTAATATATTTATTTTCAAATATTTTGAGCTGTATAAAACAAAAGGTCAAGTTATATAATTAATTAAAAAGAAATCAAAACACACTTCGAAAGTTTTAGTAGATGGATAGTTAGAGTTCTCAACTAGTTGAATAATTATACTCTACACAAAATATGTATTTCATTTTTTTCATCATTTTTATCAAATAAAGATGACTAATAATACAAATTAACTACTTCTCGTCAAACAATTATTCCCTTTCTGTTTACATTGGGTCCAAATAACATGAAATGTCTAAAAGCATTTTTATCTTTAAATCACCACTTGATCAGGAAGACTCACATAAACAAAAAACTAGATACAAATTAATACTTCAAATATATTTCATATTAATCTTAGCAAAACATATTTATAATTTAAGAGTTTTAATTGGATGAAGGAAAGTCATACAAATGAACAAAAAGTTTATGTTTCTTTTTGTCAAATAATAGAGGAAATATTACTTTTTTTGGTTTGTTCATATTAGGTGATAGTTAGAAATGTTTGAACAAAATCTTCAGAACAATAAAAATATCTAGTACAATATATTGCATATTTCATAAACCAAACTTAAAACTTGTGCTAAGAAACAAAAAAAAAATCTTCAATAAAAATGGCAAGAAATTAATAAGGAAAAATATCTACAACGTGAAACGGTGACACACAATATGTTTCTTTAAGAAACACAATTTATTCAATGCATGGAAACGGCTAAAATTGTTAAACCGTAAGCCAAAATAAAAATCTAATAAGACTCACACGCAAACTGGCTATCTCCTCGATTACCTATATATACGTTCAAGCAGTTTCATACCTATTCCATGCATAAACAAAACAATTTTGACAATCATGATGAAAATATCTAAACTCACTCCTTGGTTTCTTTTCTTGTGTCTGATTCTTCTATCAGGTACACACATATATATATATATAATATATATATAGCTTTTACTTTCTTCTTCTTGATCTGCTTAATTAATCTGTATATTAGTTTAATTCATATTTGTTGTTGTTTCTTAATCGTTCTAGATTACAAGGTGAGAGGTTCAATTTCTCCATCTAGCCTGAAGCCACGAGAAGGTGGCATTTTTGGTTTCAAACCTAAAACGTTGTTTGTGTTCGGAGACTCGTTCGCTGACACCGGAAACACACCTGCTATGATCACTTCCTCGTGGAAGTTTCCCAACGGAATCACTTTCCCGGGAAGGCCTACTGGTCGGTTCACCGATGGTCGTGTCTCCACTGATTATCTCGGTATGAAGTTCTTTTTTTGCCAATAAAAATCACATACCAAACTACACCTGTGATTGTGGTTGCGTGTTTGATTATAGTTTGAACTGACTATAATGTGCGTAATTAAGTCCTATAGTTTTTATTTATTGATATATTAATTAGTCCGAAAAATCAATCTGGAACTGACGAAATGTAGTGATTTATTGAAATATTAATTTATAGCGGTTAAATTGTATTCGTAATCAAGTTCATTATAGTTTGTTTCTAAATATTTACTACATGAAACATAATTTTTAATTTTAACGTTTTTACTCGCACAAAATGCAAAATCATTAGCTATTTGCAAAAAATATTACATATGTGTTTTTAATCTACATTTTTGAATTCGTAGACATGAACACAGAAATAAAACCGCGTTATTATTTATTTGCGTAGAAAAGCATATATTATCAGTAATTATTTACTTTGGACTCATATTATATACATGTAGCCAAGTATATTGGACTTCGAACGCCGTGTGCATACAAATGGGGCAGATTCGGACGACCGAGACATGCAGTCAAAAGAGGAATGAATTTCGCATTCGGTGGAGCCGGCGTCTTTGACACAATTTTCAAAACAGTTCCTAACGCAAGTGTGCAGATCGATTCGTTAGAACAACTCATCCGGAGAAAAGTTTATTCATCGGCCGAACTCAACTCCTCCGTCGCTTTTTTCAGCATCGTAGGCAATGACTACCTTACTTACAACAGACGCAACGGTTCCGAACAGGTATAAAAATCGTCTCTTTTTCAATTGATTGGTGGTCAAATCAGACAATATATGCTATGATTTAGGATCTTACATTCAAAGTTGAGCTTTTGGAGTTTAAAGTATAGTTAGGAATTTAAACTATTTTGTTGACTATTTTTTTCTAAGAGTCTATCTACAAAATATTTAAAAATTTAAACTATTTTGTTGACTATTTTTTTCTAAGAGTCTATCTACAAAATATTTAAAAATTTAAACTATTTTGTTGACTATTTTTTCTAAGAGTCCATCTACAAAATATAAAATGTGCATGGCAGGGTCGTCCAGCACTCATAAGGAGAGTTGTGAAACAGATTTTGTTGGATGTGAAGAGAATTAAGGATTTAGGAGTAAGAAAGGTTTTGGTGGCTTTATCCCCACCGCAGAAATGTTTGCCAAAGCTTGCCACTCCTAAAGGGGGCTGTGACACCTATGACACCTCGACGTACCTTCACAACAGTCTTCTCCGTGAAGGACTGATCAAACTAAACGATAAGAAGATTAACAGTAATGATAACAGTTTCCTCGTGTTTGATCTCTACAATGCTTTTGTGACCATATTCAAGAACAAAGGAGTTCCAGGTACCTTATTTTTTATTATAAAAACATACGAGTTATTACGGATGATAGAGTAGCATCGTCTAGATCTCTATACAAAGTCCAAACACAACTTGATATGCTAATGAGGTGTGTATACGAATGTTTTAATTTGGGCAGGAGTTTCGAGATTTCCGGAACCATTGAAGGCATGTTGTCCAACAGAACGAGGCAAATCTTGTGGCGATGTAGGCATACATGGTGAAAAGTTGTTCACTCTTTGCAAAGATCCAAAATCATTCTTCTTTTGGGACAATGTTCATATCACTGACCAAGCATGGCGTTCTGTGTTTTCTCTTCTTCTACCTGATTCACATTTTTGAAGTAAATAGATCAAAATATATTCAACACTATTTTCATTATAATGATGTATGAGATTAATGATTAGTCTTTATAACGATGTATCCCTTGCGCGCACATTTTATACGAAGCTAACATTAAATCAAATTCCGACCAAGCCATTTATTAGCTAGAGTAAAAACCAAGGGGCACAAATAGAAAAGTCAAAAATTTAGGGGCAGAATATTGAAAAACAAAACTACAAAACAGTATAATCCGAAAACTGTAGGTACGAATTATCAAAATTAAAAACTAATGGGGCAATATACTAAAAAGACCAAAACCATAAGGGGCAAAAAGACAGAATCTTGCAAAGTCTTTCTTGCTTTGTTTGATTCTCATAATGACTTTTCCACTTTTGTTTTGTTCCTTTTTCGCTTCAATTTCACGCTTTTTTCCTAAATTCGATTTTGTGTTTTGTTTAAATCCTCAAACTCGTTTTCAAAGGTTTGTTTTTTTCCGATGAGATCTCCGACTAAGACGACACCGTCGATGTCTCCGTCTTCAATTTCCACGGTGAAATCTCCACCTCCGTCTGATACTTCAATGGCTATAGTAGCTTTCGATAACTCCACTGGTCACTTCTCTTCGTCTCCATCGCCGCCACATTCTCTTGATCATTCCAGTGAATCGGAGAAGGAAGATGAGAAATGTAAACCCGAGAGTAGGAGAAACCAAAATCATTTGAAGATTGAGGAGACCCCATCTCCGATTGTGGTGGTTCACAATCACAATCACAATCGCTCTGTTAAAGAAGTGGTTCCTCCTACGGTGACGACGAGGAAGAGTGCGAGGGTTGGTTCTGGGAGAAGTAGTGGGCAACGATCTGGAGCTGTTTCGGCTATCTT
The DNA here is from genome assembly GCF_000633955.1 of Camelina sativa. NCBI lineage: Eukaryota > Viridiplantae > Streptophyta > Magnoliopsida > Brassicales > Brassicaceae > Camelina > Camelina sativa. The sequence continues at coordinate 19,666,256 of NC_025690.1, forward strand.
GAGAAGGTCTAGGAGGGAAGAGGTTGTAAAGTATTCAGCTTTAGGGTTTCGGTTAAGTGAGGTTGTGTTGGCTTTGATTTCCTTCTCAATCATGGCTGCTGATAGAACTCAAGGTTGGAGTGGTGATTCTTTCGATCGTTACAAGGAGTACAGGTATGATTCTTTTTGTGTTTGTGCTTCTTCTCTTGTTTAGATGGTGATGTTTCTTGAATCTAGGTTCATGGTTTAGTTTTAGGGTTTAGGGGTTTAAAATGTTCAAGCTGAATCACTAGTGTTTGGTATTTGATAAGCAGTTTGTGTGATCCAAGTCTTATGTTTTGGTTGAACTATTATGATTTGATTTTGAGACTATACTGATATCTATGTGTTACCTTCTGGTATCTGGTGGCAGGTTTTGTCTGTCTGTGAACGTGGTTGCTTTTATTTATGCTAGTTTCCAGGCATGTGACTTAGCGTACCATCTGGTCAAAGAAAAGCACTTGATTAGCCACCACCTTCGACCTCTGTTTGAGTTCATCATAGATCAGGCAAGTCATCAACTTACTCTTACTCGCCATTCTAAAGTGCCTTATCTTGTATACTCTCTATGGTATTCTTTTGTTACTTTCGTTCTTTTATGATCAACTTAGTTGCACTTCGGTGATGAGAACTGAGAAGACTTGTTTTGACTTGCACTTTCAGCTGGTTTGACCTTGTCTCCTGTGAGTCAAAGAAGAACACTTTGTGGTCAAAGTCCAATATTGTTACACTCATATCAACTTTTGTTCTGAAAGCTGTGTTAACATATAACATATGTGGAATAGGATTTATCTTAGAGTTAAGGAAAACATGGTGAAAATGACTGCCGTATTTGTTTGAAATCTCCTAAGCTTATTTTTTTGTAAAAATCCCCAAGCTCCCTTAAGTCTACTGCAATACATTTAAAAAGCATACATAAACGCAGATCGAATTATGAATATGAAAGGTTTGTGTTCTGAAGAAGCGTAGTTGCTTTTTTTTTTTTTGGTGTTGTGCTATCAGGTACTGGCATATCTGCTTATGTCTGCATCAACAGCAGCAGTGACTCGCGTTGATGATTGGGTTTCAAACTGGGGAAAAGACCAATTCACAGAGATGGCGAGTGCCTCAATTGCTATGTCCTTCTTAGCCTTCCTTGCCTTTGCTTTCAGTTCCCTCATTTCAGGTTATAACCTCTTTAACCAAGACTCTCTCTGATCCTCCAACTTCTTTTTGTATAGCTGTCCACACTCCCTTGTGTGAATGTATAATAAAGATCAATATATATCTTAGCATTGTAATTATGGTTATAATATTATTGAATTTTTGTAGACTAAACGATTCCAAAAACTTTGTAATCTTTGAGGTTAGGCATAAAACCTTTTTTTTTTTCTTTTTTTGTTGTTGTTGTTGTTGTCAAAGTTTACTAAAACCTGAACATATCTTAGCCAACTAATCAAAGACCAGAGCAAAATGTTCTCGATCGTTTATGTCATGAGACCTCAAGAAGGACACAATCTCAAATTGAATTTTCAAGGGTTTGCTTGTGATTTGGGAACGGGTAAAGGGTAGTTTAGTCATTATACGTTTTGGACTCTCCGACTTCTCCTACGCCTGGAGAACATCAATCGTCGCCGAACAATAAAGAAAAAGTTTTGTGCTTTGCCTTCGTCTCTGATGAGGGGTTTTAAATAGAGAGATAGAGAGACGCAATTCTCAGTTTGAGAAAAAGCTAGGGTTTTTAGTTTTCTTACACCCAAAGTTTCGATCTTTGTTCATCGATCAAGAATGGTTGCTACGAAGAGATTTGGTGATCATAGCAACTCCAGCTCGGATGACTCCCTCACGAGGAAACGTGACGATGACGTCGAGGCGATGCACAGGACGAGAAAGCAACTAAAGACGACGACGACAACTACTACATTGAAACCTTCCTCTGCTTCAAAGATGAACTGGTCTAAAAACGATGAGCTTGTCATTCTCGGGGTTAGTAAACTCTCTCTGTTGGCTCAGGTTGTGTCTACTACTTTATACTCTTCTTTTGTTTTACTGTTTTGTGTTTGTGTGAAATAGGGTATTGTGGACTATGAAATCGAAACGAAATCGAGTTACGGATCCGACTGGGCTGCGTTGTACCTTTATATAAAAGATAATGTAGAAGCGAACTTTTCGAAGAAGCAGTTCATCGATAAGGTGAAGAGGTTGAAGAGAAAGTTTATAGACAATCAGGAGAGATCTAACGATGGGAAAGATGTTTCTTTTACTGATACTGATGATGATGAAATCTTCAAATTGTCAATGATGATTTGGGCCAAAAGTGAAACTGAAGATGCTGTTTCTAGTGAGGATATGGACCAAGCTAAGGTGAGTGTGTGTTCGTTCTGTTTCTACCACCAATCTCCTTTGCTACTATCTCAGAACATGATTTAGAAAATTAAGTTGTGTTACTAATGTGTAATGACTTTTAATGATCTTGTTTTGAATAAGGATGTTCCTTCTGGGGAGCAAGAGAATATGCCTTGTGCGGAGCAAGAGCGGGTGAGTGTAGAAATTGATAATGGTGAGAAAGGGAAATTGGACCAAGCCAAGGTGAGTGTATTTGTTCTGTTTCTAATGCTTAAAACTTGTATTTTACTAATGCTTAATGAATTATTGATCTTGGTTTCTTGTTCTGAGTAAGGACGTGCCTTGTGCTGAGCAAGAGGATAAGGATGTGCCTTGTGCTGAGCAAAAGGATAAGGATGTGCCTTGTGCTGAGCAAGAGGATGAAGATGTGCCTTGTGCTGAGCAAGAGGATAAGGATGTGCCTTGTGCTGAGCAAGAGCAGGTGAGTAACGAGATTGATGATAATGGTGAGCAAGAGATGATTGAAGAGGATGGTGCGGATGAGTTAGGTGTTATGGAGGATACACTCGAGTCTGTGATATCGTTTCAAAGTTTAGCTAAAAATGGTGAGAAAGATAAGAGTAAAGAAGATGGTGTGGGTGAGGTGGGTGTTCTGCTGGAGATACTTGAGGCAGATACATTTTATAAAAACTGTAGTAAGTATCAGCAAAAGTTGCTGCGTCAGAATTTGGAAAACGTTGGAGCTGAAAGAAGAAAAGAGCTAATCGACGAATGGAAAGCATTGCTTGTTCAGGAGATGAAATTGAGTATCAAGAAATTTAATTTCATGGCAAAGTTTGCAAACGCAGGAGTTTCTCCTTAATCTGAAAGTAAGAAAATTTCTGCTTATGGAGTGATTTCGATGTTTTTAGGTTCCTTGTACTATTGCTTTGGTTTGTGTTTAAGCCATCATTTGAACGGTTATTTAGCTTATGTTAAAAGGGTTGTGGCTCCTTTTTGTCTTATGGTGTGTGTGTGTGTGTGTGTGTAACTTGTTATATCGAGTATCCTTTTTGTTTCTTTTTGGGAATGACTCAACAACCCTTAAACACTAGCCATTCTCACTGTTATTTCCTCATTCAGCTCATCATCAAATGTAGTAATTCTTTGGTGCCATAGTAACATGTAGAACTTTACTGTATCATATTCGTTTTGGGCTATAGGCTTAGATAACGATCCTTTAGGCCTACTAAATATTCTTGTTTTTTCCTTACCAAAAAAAAAAAATATATATTCTTGTTTTTTTTTGGTGTCACATTCGAGAACGAAGAAGAAGACACAAACACTTAAATCCAAGATTCGCATTTTGCCACATGCCATTACTTCTCTTACCTTATCACAAGATATTTTTTTAGTACTATACTCTCAACGAAGACCATAGGAACTAAGAAAATAATTATTTGATAATACGGTAAAAAGAACAGATTGATGTGAAATGTAATGAAGACGAAAAGAAAAAAAAGAGAAAGAAAGAAATGTAATGATGTGAATTTGGACGTAACATTTTTAGTATATTTTGACAAAGAGACCCGCAAATATATGCTTTTAGGAGAGGGCCTACCCTACACTTCACAATTCAACTTTATCATTTACACTAAACACCAAAATCCCCGACAAATTTAAAGATTTTTTTTTTTTTTTCTCCTCACTCTCTCTCTCTTTCTATCTCTAGCTCTGTGGATTCTCTTCAAAGCTCAGACCTTTAGGCTCTTTAGGGTTCTTTTGGGGAGTCTCTATGAGCTCTGGAACTCTAGAACCTGGTTTTGCCTCCTAATGTTGTTATTTGGTACGCCTCTGTTCTCTTGCTTCTGCATTTTTCGATCTTTGTTTGTTGCTTTTGATGAGATTTGGGGACCATCTTCAGCGGGATTTCAAGTTTCTTTTTTTCTGCATCTATTGTTTCTGGACACTGAGCTTGTGTAATGTCCAGTGGGATTAAGCTTTCAATCTTTTTGGATTTGATGTGAATCACTTACAAGTCTCCTGATGATTTGACAGCTTCGATATGTTTTTTTTTTAAAGTTGGATCTTCTTCGTTTAAGCTAGTGGTCTTATCAATATGTTAGCTTTATGAGATCTGGGATCGAGAGTGCTAGAACTTCTTGCTTTGATTTCACATTTGATGGGGTTTGATTTGCTTTTCTCTTGTTGGGTTTGGTTAGTATTTTGCTTATTTTTTTCATTAGCTGAAGTGTCTTGAACCTGGCTTGTGGTTTTGATGAGTTTCTTTCTATTAAAAAGTTTGGGCTTCCCTACAAAAATGTGTTCTTTTTGTTAATTAAAAGTGTCTATCTGTACTTGTGTAGGGTTCATCATTTGAGTTGAGTCTATAAGACTTAACTATAATGACTTTTCACTGTTCATATCCTTTTTAAACTCCTTACTTTGATCATCATTTCAAGTCTCTGTTACATCTTCTTTTCTACTTTCCTTTATTCTGCTCTTTGATAGTCCATATAGCCTGTTTCTCATTAAATACAGGGGATGTGATTGTTGCAGGGTGTTGTACTCGGATCTTTAAGATGAACCAAGGAAGATGAGTCTCTCACGGTCTTTCCAAAACAAAGTCGTGGTTTAAGTAGCAACGGTTTAAATTTCTCACTCTTTGTGTCTGAAGTCTTGGAATGATATCGGCATGAGGATCTGTCCACTGTTGTAAAGTAAGTTATTGCCATGGGATCATTCGTGGGTCCTTGTGAAATTGTTGAGGAGAAGGATGTGGTCAGGTTGGCCAAACATTCTAGCAGATATTGTATGCCACCTTTGGGATCAAGTAACGATATAGAGCAGCGTCCTGCATTGAAGTCAGGGTACCAAGGTTCTATGGAGTATGACATTGATCAGCTTTTCCAGTCTATAACTATAAAACCATCACCTCGAAGAGTGATGGGCTCTTCTTTCCATCATCTTGAGACGAGCGCAAGTGCTGGTACAAGCAGGTGCACAAGTGCTGGTACAAGCAGGAGCACAAGCCCTTCAAGAAAAGGCGCTATGAAAAAGCCCTTTCCCATGGGAACGCCTCGATCACCAAGAGTTGGCCCCTCTGATTCAATATCACTGAAGCAGGCTCTGAGAGATCTTTGCATCTCCAAGGCATCAGAAATGGCTGCCCAGAAACGGTTATCAAAATCTGCAGCTGCATCTCCGAGGGTTTCTGAAGCAGACAGAAAAAAGAGTCTTTATAGACAAGTTTTGAATGAATCTGCTGGCAGGTCTGGGATTCCTGTGGACAAGGGTAAAAGCTTGGTTGAAATATCTTTGACGCCGGTAGACGATATACCTAGCTCCTCCCAGAGTGTACCTCAGCGGTTTGAGCCTTCTAACTCCATATCTGAACCATCTCAGGCTGAAATACTTCTCCCTGTAAATGGAAACAGATCAGGATTAAAGACAGTGGGATGTCAAATGTTGGAAACTTCGTTATTGCAGAAATCCAACAAAACTGGATCTTCTCTTAGTTCTGGTAGTGGAGATTATGAGTTACAGATAGAAGAAAATGCTTCATATCCTCCTCATGTTGTTATTGAAGATAGTTTGGTGGAAATAGACAAACATGTTACCTCGCTACCTTCGTGTCCTGGCAGCAAAGTTTATGCTGAAGAGCTAGACAAGAGCATCCTCTCATCAGCAAGACTGAAAAGTGAGCCAACAGTTCTGATCTCAGAGCTAAAAGGAAATTTTGGTAATGCACCTAGTGTAGGAACCGAGAGCAGAAAATTGGTAAGCAAGGTAACAAAAAATATCCCTCGTCCCAAATCGCGGCCGAAAAGGAGGATTTTGGTTAAAAGGAAGTTAAGAATCGCTGTAGCTTCTGCTACGAAAATGGTCGAGAAAGTTGATACTTCCTTAGTAGAAGAGCCTAGTACAAGTCAAGTTTTGTGCCAGAAATGCCACTGTGCGGTAAAGAGAACCAGCATTGAAAACCACCTGCCCATAAATACTAATAGCACTGAGAAATGCTCAAACGATTTGAGATCTTTCTCAAAAGATGTCAGTATAGAAGCAGATCAAGAATTACTCGCAAGCCCGCGTCTCATTCGCATTGTGAAGTGTAATAAAGAGCCCAACAAGGATTCTTCTGATTCTTGTGAGGTTAGTGATAGCGGTGAAGCTGTCATTGTCATGAAACAAGAAGCCTCTCCAAGAAATTACAGTGGAAAAGGTGATGCAGATGAACAGATAAGAGAGAATCCAACTTCTAGTGAAACGTTTGAATTCTCGTTGAGCTCAAAGAATAGCCTAGGGGATTATAGCAGCAGCACAAGCATGAGTGAGGAGAGCAATCTGAGCAGGTTTAGCTGTGGAAATAAACCTCATATGTCTATGGATGTGAGATGGGAAGCAATTAAGCATGTGAAGTTGCAATACGGCTCTTTAGGACTCAGACATTTCAACCTTTTGAAAAAGCTTGGTTGTGGAGATATCGGAACAGTCTATCTTGCCGAGCTAGTTGGTACAAACTGCCTGTTTGCCATAAAAGTCATGGACAATGAGTTCTTGGCCCGAAGGAAAAAGACACCAAGGGCACAGGCAGAACGGGCAATCCTTAAAATGTTGGACCATCCTTTTCTGCCTACCTTGTATGCGCAATTTACTTCAGATAATTTGTCGTGTCTGGTGATGGAGTATTGACCTGGTGGTGATCTTCATGTCCTGAGGCAGAAACAGCTCAGCAGGTGTTTCTCCGAACCCGCAGCTAGGTAAGATTACACTTCACATTGTTGTTTATGAATTTGTACTGCTCACAAAGTCTTTCTCTAATTAGCAAATTCATTGGTAATATACAGTGAAACTGATGATATTGTTCACAGGTTCTATGTAGCAGAAATCCTCCTTGCGCTGGAGTACTTACACATGCTTGGTGTTATATACCGAGATTTGAAACCAGAGAACATTCTCGTCCGAGAAGATGGTCACATCATGCTTACAGATTTTGACCTCTCACTCAGATGTGCAGTGAACCCGACTCTACTCAGATCAACTTCTCCACCTGAGAAAGATCCCGCAAGGATGTCGGGTCCATACAACACTTCTAATTGCATACAACCTCTATGTATTGAGCCATCGTGTCGGGTCCCATGTTTCAGTCCTAGGCTCTTATCAACCGAAGCTAGAAACTCAAAACCAAGAAAAACGAAAAGGCCTGATCTTTTGACCCAGCAGTTCAGGTCATTGCCTCAGCTTGTGGCTGAACCAACCGAAGCAAGATCAAATTCGTTTGTGGGAACGCACGAGTACTTGGCCCCAGAGATCATCAAAGGAGAAGGGCATGGTGCTGCAGTAGACTGGTGGACATTCGGGGTTCTTCTCTATGAGCTTTTATATGGGAAGACGCCTTTCAAAGGTTATGACAATGAGGAGACACTGTCTAATGTTGTATACCAGAGCCTCAAGTTTCCTGACAGCCCTCTCGTGAGCTTCCAGGCAAAGGAGTTGATCAGAAGGCTGCTGGTGAAGGATCCAGAGAGTCGTCTCGGGTCAGTGAAAGGATCTGCAGAGATCAAAAGACATCCCTTCTTTGAAGGTTTGAATTGGGCTCTCATCCGATGTGCCATACCGCCTGAGCTGCCAGATATCTATGACAATGGTGCAACGGAAGCGACTTCTCCTGAGGGAAATAATACGTATCTTGAATGTAAAGCCATCGGAGATCATCTCGAGTTCGAGTTGTTTTAGAAGATAGGAAAAACATTAAGGTCTTAGCAGACAGGAAACTTTGCTGCTTAAGCTATTATATCTATTCTAAGTCTCATAGGTAAAGTTTTACCTCTATTTTTTCTTATTGTCTTACCATATTGATTAAGAATCTGAACTGCAATCGTAAACAGTAATCAGAGATTAATTGGAAACAATGTTTTCCTTCATTTCATTCAAGTTTCTCGTATGAAACAGACAAATTCGAACCAATAACAGCATCATTAATTCATTGACATAGCTTAGAATTAGTTTGTTCGTGCAATTGGTTAAGAGTTATAAAATCCCACCCAAGTTGGTGAATACAGCCCAGTCCGATCCTTTAATGTCCTCAACCAAGTGCCTACTATTCTTTAAGGAATTTAAGAAGAACCTTTTTCTTCACTTTTCATTTGGCGGGATTTGCTTTGGTTTGGAATGGTGTCACGGCAAAGCAATCTCCTTTAAGAAGGTTGAAGCAAAAGCAAAAGCCCATAAAAAGAAAGAAAACAAAAACACTGCAAGTAGATAAATAGGGTTGAAGTGTTTGGAGAAGACAAGATAAACCGACCAAAGGAACAACAAGAACATGAATACGAACAACTCAGTAGCTACAACTTCGACCAAAAGTAAGCTACCAATGGACGAGCACCAAGAAGAAGAGATATGGCGAAAGTTTCAAGCCCGAGAAGAAGAGATTGAGAGGAAGAAGATGGCAGTTAAGGACAAGATTCAACAGCGACTTGGGTTTGCAGAGGAAGCCACAAGAAGCTTGACCCAGACATTAGAAGTAAGTCCAACAAGCTATTAACATCAATAGAAACAATACTCTTCAACATAAGCTATTAACACTAATCGAAAACATACTCTTCAAAAATGCATATGAACGCTACTCACTTTCTTTGTAATCATATATCCATATTTAACAATACCAACATTGTCCCAAAGGGGCTAGAAATCATGGGAGATCCAATGAGGAAGGAAGTGGGGATGGTAAGAAAGAAAATTGAAATGGCAAATCGGGATATCAAATCTTTGTCTCAGAGCTGCCAGAAGAAGGTTTTATATAAGTCTTTATTAACAATCCTGCTTCTTTTTACCTCTACAACTCTTTTATGTTCATCAATAGTCACACCAGATGGTAAATATATGACAGGAGAAGGAATACAAAGAGGTACTGGAGGCTTTCGACGAAAAGAACAAAGAGAAAGCTCACCTTGTTTCAATCTTAATGGAGGTAAATCAATCACAGATCTGATTCTCTAAGACTTTTAGCTATAAGGATTGCACTTGAAATACTGATCGTAATCTCGGTGATCTTCTTGGCAGCTACTGGCTGAAAGTGAAAGAGTAAGGGTGAAGAAGCTGGATGAGATCAACCAGACTGTTGGGTCCTTGCGATAATGGATTTTACCTTTTACATGGAAACCTGTTTGCCTGTTTGAGGTTTTGGCATCATGTATGTATTTAAATTCCTCTATAAAAGTGAGAAAACATGTAAAAGAATGTAATGGAAAAGAAAAAAAGTTTGCCTCAGGGCTTTAAGAAATTCATACCTAAAGATGATTTTGCTCCTAGTGAGTTTTGTTGCGGCTCCTCAATCAGATTAGAAGGGTTTTGTATTCTTCCAGCAATTTCGGGATATCATTAATCCGCAACTGAGAGTAGCAATCGAATTAAACGTGTCAGAACGCATGTGAAAATAATGAACCTGACGTGTTTGTTAAGATGCATAAAAGTTGTAGACGAAACTAAGGAAGAGATAAGAGTAATGCATATAGTCAATGCTGATATGCATCACAGTGGTAACATGACAGTGAAAACTAACAAAAGTAGAGATAAAGAGTACATATGCGAAAATCAACTTAAAAATAGACAATAAAGGCTCAGAGCACGATGTGATGTAAGGTTAGATTCGTATATAAGGGTCACTATGATGATGCAACACATTGATTGATTGGTTTAAAACGTTCATTAGAGCTAACAACAGGAGAAAATCACACGGTATTTACCTCGGACGAACTTTTGATATGATAAAACGTAAAGGTCTTCGTTCCGGGGAGGCCAAAGTCAGTAGATGTTAAGCTGTTCTGTGCTCTGAGACACACCCGCCATGAGAAACAAATATGTGTGAAGGAAAGGAAGAAGAAAAAACAAAATTTCATAGCATGTAATAGTTTTCAGAAGGGGTACAAAACAATACTTTCTAGTTATCGCGAGAATTTCACAACCTTAAAAAATGAATCAGTATCAATAATTTCACTGGATTAATAAGTCTCAAGGGCATATTCAAGAAACAACGATGATATGTCACTCCTAAACACTCATAGGACTTATCTAAATCATTTTACTTTCATGTGGTGATTCCAGGGGAAGAACCATCTGAATCGACATACAAAGATAATCCAAGTAAACAAGAACAAAATCCAAAATAATTGGCAAGGATAAGAAAGAACTCACATGTGTTTTCGCGTAACCAGTCGCTGATAATCTCGAAGTAAGGAACCAAGCTCTTTTAGTTGTAAAGTTATTGGAGTGGACTCTTTCCAATGCTGCCGAAGTGCTTGAGCTGCCATCTTTTCATTGAGAAGCATTTTAGTACAGGATAAGACAATCATACATCCGTCATCCTGAAAATGAGAAAGGAAAGATCACCTCAATCATGAAGACCCGATCATCAACTACATCTCCCTCGATTAATCTTGATCCTAATTCAACAAATTCTTGATCTTCTGACTCCTCGGGAATTTGAAAACGCAGCCCTGATGAAACAGATATTCCCATTTTCTTTTGCAAATCAACAATACTGAATCCCTCTTGTCCCCTTTCCTGCGGTGATCAGACTCTCAATTGTTTAAACAAGCTGAAAAGCTAATTTCTGCATTGGCAAGAAACACATAAAATGATATGTAGGAACTCCAGTGTACCTTATCCAATTCTCTCTCTGACTCCTTGATTTCAGGAGGATTTTTAACTTGAGGTACAGATGACCTATTGGCTATCGGATCATCTGACAAAAGCAAAAAAGAATAGGGTGAAGTTGTGCTGGAAACGTAGAAGTTTTGAATTAGGTCTTTATCGAACACAATAAGAACATTTTCAGAGTTCACTAAAATTTAAACAGATGAATAAAACTTCATAACTTCCCAAAAAAACTTTGATAAATAAAAAAAAGCATGCTAGAAACTGATATGGATCTAATTGCCTATAATTTATGACCAACACCATGATTGGTTCGTCTATCGATACTATTTTAATATATAAAATCTATCCAAAAATAATATTGATGATCCGTGTAAACAGAATGATACCTAAGGTGGCAAGCTTTGGGAGGTAAAACATCAGTACAAAGAAGAATAAAATACCTTCGGGCACCAACCACCAGAGATCACCGAAGGTCAATTTTCCATCAAAACCACCAATTAGAAGATGACGAGCCCCAATACAAGTCATGGTATGGTAAGCTCGAGGAGGAGGAGGCTCATTGCTTATTGGTAAGCGCTTCCACTGAGCGGTTACTGGAATGTGAGAATAAAACTTTAGCAGAAACAATAACAAAGCATATAATAACTACACAGAAGAAAAATAATAAAATACATCACAGTTAATCATCTTAGTAGATTTTACTATTGTAAAAAAAATTAGGTAGATTTTAGGTGGCTTTGAGAAATTTCCGTGATTAATGGGACGAGTGAGCTAAAATCTACCTCTGTCCAAAATTATAGTGTCATTATAATAGACATCATAACGACTCAGCCATCCACCAGTTCCATGTCCTCCAAATAACAGAAGCTGCATAAATAAAATTAATGATGTGAGTGATGTAGGTCACGAACGCATCCATCCCAAAACCAAAAAAAAAAAATGATTAACATCTTCATTACAGACATAGATAACAAGGAGCAAATATGAGCTGAAATGACATACATAATGCCCTCCAGATGTAACTGTATGACCACATCGAGATGATGGTGCTTGACCAGGAAGCTTGAGTTGGGTCCATCCAGGGGTTTCACGCTCTTTCTTCCACAACAAAGGTAAACCACATTATGATCAATAAACATAAAATAAGACAAACTAAGAGACAGCCTATTAGTTTCAATGAATATTTAAGAAATCAAGGATGAACCTTCATCTATCAGACCCTTCAAAGCCCACAAATCACCCATGATTGGGCCACCACCTCCTGAAAAGATAACCAATTAACCATATTACAAACCATACTCTCAGCTTTGTTTTTACCGACTCTAGCCAAACAAACTGTGATCATGACCCATCCATTAAGGTTGGAAAGAGTTTCTACAATACATATACCATCAATACACTCAGTCAGGAAACTTCATTAACAATCAAGTTGACAATTGCCAGCGATGGGGAAATCAAACACATCAACATCCTATAACATTGTTTGAAGAATGAAAGGCGGAATAGAAAATTAACATTCAGGATTCTGTTTCTTGAGAAATCACACTTATTAGTTTCGGTGTTCAGTAGAATAAAGGGGAAGAAACTTGAGTAAAAATATACCAAACATCTCAACACAATTAAGGACAGAGAGAATCTGCAAATTTTTGGTGTAGTCTACCTCGGCCACCGAAAACAAGTAACCGTTTCTCAACCATGGTGGCCGTGTGGCCACATCTAGGAGGTGGCAATGAACCCGAAACTGAAAGCTCCATCCATTCAAGGGACACTGATGGAATACCAAGAAAGTAAGCATTATTAGCAAATAATAGAGTTTATTGCAAAACTGAAACTAGAAGAGAGAAATGAAGATTTACTTGTATCCATAACATATACATCTGACAACCACTTTTTGCCATCCCAGCCGCCACACCTGCCAACGATCTTAGATTTAGCTATGCAGGCAGCAAGATTAAAAAATATACCTAATGACAGACGTCTAAAGTTTGATACTAACAAAACAATTTTTTGGTTCCCAATAGCAGCAGCGGCAGCAAAATCACGAGGTGTAGGTAAGTCACCAAAGCTAGTCAGCTCAGACCACTGCCATATATCTGTAGCAAATGCCATCATGAATAAGAATATCATAGAAGTGTCAAAGCATAGTATTAAAAATTCACAGGCAAGTCTTACACGACAGTACATACATACCTGTATCTAGAACCCAAAAGTCTCCCAACCTGAATTTGATTTATAGAAAACAAGCAATTTAAGGTCAGTGAAAAACAGAATGTAAAGCCGCTATAACTAAAAAAATATACCAGTGAGGTACCTCTTGCCACCAGAACGTCCACCAAAGATGAACATATGGCAATCAATAGTGATGGCAACATGAAATGCACGCGGTGTAGGACCCACTTGTCCTTCTTCTGACTCGCTGCCAGTACATTCTGGCTCAAACCAAAGTTTGTTCTCTAGTCGACAGGATAAAGAACAAACAATCATAAGAACAGCCAATCTTAACATGATCAACGACGCTAATGGGAAAACCACACACTGATATATATAAAAGTATAACCACCTACACTCAAAGATCATAAAGAAACCAATTTCACTAATACTCAAAAAGGAGAACACGAATATGAAGTACTAAACAAAAACAAACAAAACTGGTAAGACAGTATCAATCTTTTTCATCTACAACACCTAATCCATGTATGTTTTGCTAATTCTTAAGTGATAAAAAAACCATCTTTGCTGGAGCAGTACCCCAACCAAGCTAACAATCGATAAACTACAAGAAAACACTACTCATCACAAGCAAAGCAATCAAAGACAGTAACTCACAATAATAACAAAAAAAAAAAGCATCTTCCTTCGAGAATAATGGGAGTAAGTAAGCTAAGCTTTCTAAAAAAACAGAATCAATCGAGAAGCCAAAACAAAGGGATGAGAGGAGGATGATGATGATGATAATACCAATATCATAAACAATTATGTCATTGAGAAATTTCTTATCGACGAGACCTCCGAAGACCACCACCATGGATTTCCCGACATTGACAGCTGTATGCCCACTGATACGAACACCAACAAAATCAGCTGAACTCGAATCTAAGTATATAGAGAAGAAGATAAAAAATCTCACCTCCGCGGCTGTGGAGGAGTTCCGCTGAAATCGGAAGAAGAAGCTTGAACCCAGTGATGCATATTGAGCCGATGATAACGAAACCTCACGGATCAATCAACAACGTTTGAATTATTTTCCAGATCGATCGAAGGTAGGAGGAGGAACTACGAAGGGCTCTCTTTGTTCGGAGCTTTTTTATTCATTAAACCAATAATTTGGTTCCGGTTTAGTTGAAAATGGTCCGGTTTATTCCGGTAATTAAAAATTTGGTGATGATTTGTTTAGGTTTTTAAAAGCAGAGAGGAGTTTTGAGTTTTTAATTCACAGATTCGTGTTTGTTGCAGAGAAGAGAACAATGGCACTAAGCTCACTCGACGAATTCGTAATCCTCGTTCTGAAGAAGGATCATTGTCTTCAACATGAACAAGACGCGTCTTCTTCTTCTCCGAGTCAAGTGATTTCAATCTCAGCTTCTGAAATTGCATCTTGGGATTTGTCAGAGATACCCGCTTACGCAAGTGTAAAAATTCGAGTTCATCGAACTAGGCAAGTGGAAGTGATCATATACTACTTCCTCATCCCCCAATTTTGCGTTGGTTAGGTTTTGTTTATTGATTCTGGCTTCGTTTTCTATGTAGGCTTATTGAGGAATCATCGTACTTCCAAGGCCTTCTAAGCGGAAGCTTCAGGTATTTATTAGTTTTCAATCAAAGAGATGATTGAAATTGGATTTTTAATTTGTAACAGTGAATCAGGCCTCGATCATGTCTCTGTCGATTGGAACCTAGAGACGTTCTTGAACCTTCTCATGTGTTTGTATGGTTACGCCATAGATGTTACATCCACTAGTTTCTTACCTCTATTTGAGGTTCGTTTTTTTTTTTTTTTTGTATCAATCATCTGCTTTCGTTGATCTTAACATGCTTAATTATTGAAACTCTTGAGTGGCGAAATATAGGCTGCACTCTATTTTGGGGTTGAGAGGCTTCTCTCTATATGCAAAAGCTGGATTTCAGTGTTGGTATCATCGAATGATCCTGCATCACCTAAACTAGATTTGTCTGACCTTATTCAGATGTGGAGTTTTGGTCTTGAGCATGGTTAGAATAATCTTGCGAGAAATCTCTTATAGTTTGTTAAATTAGTTATATTTTTCTAAATCATGATTCTTTTGGTGATGCTTTACAGCTGGAGATTTTTTGCCAGATCTCTGTACGGCCTATCTTGCAAAGAATTTCGTATGTACCACTCACTCTTCCCATTTATCCTTCCTAGTTGGGTACGCTTGTGTACTCCTTTCAATGATATGTAGGATGTATGATAGTAAATGATGATCTTATGTCTAAAAGATCTTAACTTCTTCCAATTTGGTAGCTAATAACGGATCCTTATGTCTTCTGCAGATGTTGGTAAAATCTGATGAGTATTTTGGAAGTGTTCCATATGAGTTGTTGATCTCTTGCATTAAACATCCTCACCTGACTGTACACAGGTGTGTTTGTGCCCATTTTCTATCTTATCAGTGCAAACATACCCTAAGATTCTCACCTTTGACTTAACTCTGACAGTGAGATGCATCTTGCTGATGCACTTCTTTTTTGGCTTGATGCCGAGAGAAGAATGTCTGGCTTTTCGGAGAGTAGGCAGGATAACACAATCAACTTGATGGAACAGGTAACGTTTAGAAGGTCTGTCACCTATGCAGAGATAGATTTAACAATATGATGAGGTTAAAAAATGGTGTAACTCATGTGCTGTAAATTATCAACCTTGTTAGGGATTTTTCTTTTTAAGTACTTGAGGACAAATTGGAATATTTATAATTTCTCTTTGGATTTTTATTTTATTTTGCGCATTCTATATATATATATATATATATATATATATATATATATATGTTTAGCTCTATGGAACTATGGTTCTCACTTTAGTTTTTCGTGTTTGTTGGTAAATTATATTGTAGGTCCGTTTTAGTCTCTTACCACTGTGGTTTATTGCAGGTAATGTTATAAAAGATGTGTGTGATATTTCTCCAACTTGAGGATATAGCAGAAATTCATTTAGGTTAGTTTGTTTCCATATTTCAGAAAGAAGCAAGTCTCATGGTTTCTCAAAGTTTGCTGATCAAAGCATGGAATTGGTGATTAAACTAATAAAAATCCCATCCACATACTTAGTCGATAGTCTAACAGATGGCCCTCCTGCTGATCTTAGACTTCGCCTGACTAAATACACTGAGGTATCTACCCTTGAATGAATTTTCTTCCTTGATTTGAGCTATATATGTAGTTGTGTCAATAATTGTATTTCACGTTTTGCTAGAATTAGTATTTGTGTTGGGCATCTTATAAAGTTCACTTATGTACAGGTTTATAATTAAAAGCTTTTCTAAAGTATCCAACTTTTTCATTACGAAGACACATAAATCCAAGTTCTGTCTTCAATTATTTAGACATTGTATGTCTTTGATTCAATCTGATGAATAGCTGAGTCCTTGAAAGCTTTATGTTGTCCTTTCTAATTACGCCTTTGTTCCCTCATTCAGATATTGGACCTCTCAGGATGCCGGCAGTTAAATGAAGCCTGTGTGCTACTGGCAGTACTTCCTAACTCGTATTTCTCAAGTCTCAGGTGGAGAAAGAGTTTGAAAAGTTTCCTAAAGAATCCTGAAGACGATGAAAGAAATCGAGAACATTTATCTTATGGAACTTTACCAATTTTGTCTTTCGAATCGCTGAAAGAGATAGATATGTCCAAGTGTCAGAGGCTTAACTATAAATTTGTGATCAAGTGCTTCTCTAAGTCATTCCCATCATTAAGAAAACTGAGAGCTGCTTATCTCTTAAACATCAAGGTGTTCACAGTGCTTGAACTTCTCCAGAATTTTCGCCAGCTCACTGAAGTTGATTTAACAGTTGATATCGCTCCTATAATACCGGTTCAAGCATCGTTGTTTTACTCTGGCCGAGGTCATTGTTCGCTCTCTAATATCACAAGACTAACGCTGGAGGGTAGAAGTGATATATGTGGTTAGTCTTTTTGTTTGTTTTTGGCTACTTTCTACACTCCCAATTGTTTGACAATCCAGATCCCAACTATTTTTCTTGTTGCTTCTAACTAACTTAAAGGTAGCTAACTATGTGTTCGTAGCTGATGTCTCCATTTTGCATTGCTACAGATATGGGTCTACAGAGCATCTCTAGACTATGTGATTCGTTATGTTACCTGAACATAAAAGGGTGTGCACTACTCTCAGATGCATGTATAGCATATGTTATACAGAGGTGTAAGTATTTATGCTCTCTCATAGTTTGCTATACCTCTTTTTCGGAGAATTCGATTTTGGCACTATGCGCTAGTATTTCTATGACCAATGAGCATATGGATTCAAATTCATTAGCACCCAAGCTTCAGATGTTGCACATGAGTAAATGCGAGGGTGTGTATTTTTTTTTTCCCATTTCAGTCTCTCTTTAATGTAAAAGATCATGGGCTCTTACATAATCTTAGTGTTACATTTTCAGGAATTAGTGAGACATCGCTTTTTAACTTGATAAGTCAGACACAGAAAATGAAGAGTCTTTGCTTAAGGGATACAAAAGTTTCAGACAGTGTGCTATGTGAATTCCCCGGCTCTTCCTTGGAAGCACTTGATATTTCAAATACCACGGTCAGTCATTCATTCACTATTATGGCATATCTTACTTCCACAGGACTTAGCCACATTCAAGTGATGCTCTGATTCAGTAATCCATAATGCGTCAGCCCCTCTAACGCGTGGTGATTTTTACAGATATCTCGGATGGCTCTTGTTCGTGTAATTAGCAGAAATCCTAATCTAAAAAGCCTCAAAGCCAGGGGATGCAAAAATCTGCTTCAGTTACAGGGTGACGGGAGAACTGACTATTCCTCTCCGTTGTTTTCTGCTCATGAGGTTTTTAAAAGTTTAAGCAAGGGAAGTGGATTGGAGGAGCTTGAGATTGGTTGGGGGTTTTCTTATTTCTCTCTTGAGTCTTTGAGACCTGCAGTTTCGTTCCTACGAGCTATAAGTGTGGGTTTGGGTGCTTCCTTAGGTGAAGATGCTTTAAAGCTTCTTTCTTCAGCTTGTCCTTTGCTAGAGTCTATCGTCCTTTATTTTCAGGTAGTTCTGATTCTTTAAATTTTGAAGAGTGTTATTGAAAGATAGTGAGTCTCTGATCTTTTTCCCATTTTAACTTAATTTTGGTTTGACAGGAAATCTCTGATTCTGCCTTGGCAAGTATCCCGACATCACTGAAGCACCTGCAAGAGTTAGCTTTGTCCTATTGTTTTGGTGACATATCCATTCAAAGTTTCAAGTTCTCTATGCCGAGCCTGAGAAAATTAAGGCTTGAGAGGGTAACTCGTTGGATGACCAGTGATGATTTATTTGTTCTCACACAAAGCTGTCCGAACGTGACAGAGCTTTCATTAGTAGGATGTTTACACTTAAATTCAGGTACAAACTATACTTCTCTAGGGAACCAAGTCATCTAACCTCATAATCTCTTAATTTTTTTCACCTCTTGTGTTGATATATATCTATCAGATTGCCAACCTATCATCTCAGGTGGATGGCCGGGAATGATTTATCTTCATCTAGAGGTTTGTATCTTAAGGTATCATGATGAACTAACCGGAAACTTTTAGAAGAACAGTAACTCACTTTTATAACTACGTTAACCATGTTTGGGTGGTAGGAATGTGGAAGTATAACAGATAATGGTGTCACTTCTCTCTATGGTTGCATTGCTCTCGAAGACCTTTTGCTTCGCCACAACGTGAGTTCTCTTTTTTCATATATCCATTCTTTTTCGTACTATGTCACATCCCCCTCAGCTAGAACTAGAAAAACTCTTTGATGTGTCAAGCATTATCAAGTATCAACAGTTTCCATATTCCTGTTTTCTTTTTCTTTTTGAAGGGCTCTGGAATACAAAAAAGCTTCCTTCTTGATGCTACTTTGAAGGTAAATTTAGGGCACTCTCCATAGCTTAACTTTTTATATGACAGGAGATTTTTTTGCTTAATTTTTATCGCAGTTTCCAATGCTTCGGCTGGTATCTCTGGACATGTGTGATGCAAAGGAAGGCGGCTTCGATGCCCCAGAAGTAAGTAATAACAGAGAAAACCTAAGGAAGTTTTAATCATTAGCTAGGGAACACCATATGTAATACGACCTTCTTTGTAGCTAGATTAAGATACATTTTTGGTCATAATCGTCGATAATTTTTTGGAGTGGCAGGAGGAAGAAGGAAGTCACTTCCTAAGCATAGTGAAGATCAGTAGATGCAAGTCTGAGAGATGCGCACTGGGAAGAGTCTTGGCTCCTGTGCATAGAGAGACGCTGGTTATGCTATGGAATGGCGAAAACTACACTAAAACGCTTATCAAACAAAGACTTTGATTACCCACTCTACTACACTACACTACACTTTATGATGTGTGTTTTAGTTGGTTTAGATTTTATTGATGATGTAGCTGAAAGATTTTTGTTTGGAACTCAACTACGGTTTATATTTCACTTTCGGTGTAGTTGTAGATTAAATTACATGATGCAACTTGACCATCCTGTATTAATTGTGGTTGATAATATTATTGAATACCCCCATTCAACTTGACCATCAAACGTGTTAATAATATTATTGAATACCCCCATTCAAGTACATGCTTAGAGATTGAATTAAATATATATATATATATATATATATATATTTTAACAACAAGAAAATAGATCAGATGAGAAGAGCCAATGGGAAGGAACATTGTTTACATAGGTAGCTGGATGCGAAACGGAACGAACGCGTCGTGCCAGATTATCAGCTTTACCATTCTGAACGTGGGGGACCAAAGCTAATGAGAAAGAACGGAACTCCTCCCTGTCAACTTGAATCTCCTCTAAGTAGGGCTTGAAGGTTGGCCACTCGGAAGGGGAATACACCATCTTCAGCAGGTCAGAACAGTCGGTAAGAAAAACAACGTCCTGATTATCTGCACCAATCATACAACGCATCGCCCAGATAAGCGCTTCCATCTATGCATGGAGAGGTGTGAGACTACCACGGAGATTTGCTGTCCTCATATTAAATATTATATTTCAATATTTCAATATTAAAAACAAACGAACATTATATTTCAAAAAGTAGGTTTGTTTTTAGGGTAAATTATACGCAGTAGCCCTGAAGTGAGTTTCTTATTCACTTTAGGTAAAAGTCAAAAGTGCTTTTCATGTATTAGCCATTTTCATAATTTTGGACAACTAAACCCTTCAAGCAAACAAACCAAATGAAGTTTTTAGTTAAGTCAATTAGGATTGTTCCCTTTTTTGTGACTAAATGGAATAAAATCTGTTTGCTACAGTAGTAAAAAGGTAAAATATAAAATAAATAAAATTAGTCACATAACCAATGTACGATGTGTTTTGCTAATACTCTGTTTTGCTAGTACTGTGTTTTGATGTACGATTCTTTGCAACTGCGTACGTACACAAGTCATTAATGTTGTGTACGTACATATACAATATTATTAGAAACGTTATTATACTGTTGATTATATATAACATTCATAATTACAATTATTCAGAAATAGTACAAACATTCCGAACATTCAGAATTATAAATAAACATTCAAAAAAACATATATGATCTTTAAGGCTCCATTCTTTCTTTTTGGGTTCCTCAGCTCTCCCCTTCATGCTCCATCACATGGTTTATGTGGAAAGGTCCAACAAATTCTGAAGGAGAGTGGTGATGATATGGCGTGGAGGAGGAGAGGGAAGCTCTGCTGGTGGTGAGGTGTTGCTCCTTCCTCAGATTTTGTCCTTAATCCAAAGTAAGTGGTTGGTGCTAGGCTTATCTAGGGTTTTGGGATGATTGGGGTGGATTTGTCATGGGTAAGATGGATTGAGAAGAATCCATGGGTTTTTTTTTCTGGTTGTTGTCATTGTGAATACGTTGGGTATGTGCTTAATCGTTAGGGAAAGAGTATTGGTCGTGGAGTTAGGTTTTAGTGGCCGAGAGGTGCTTGAAATCGACTACGGGTCGTGTTTCAGGGGTTATGTCGACCGACACCACTACCAACATACGAACAATGTGAACTGGTCGAGGATGGCTACTTCGAGGCTACTTTTAGTTATAACTCTTTTTCTCTAACTATTAAGATCTATTTCATTATAGAAATTTTTTTTTCTTTAATTTATTTTTGAATCGTGTCATTAGAAAACTGAAGATATTAGTATTACCATTTCCATGTACGTACGCAGTAATAATTTGTTTGTTCATGTGTACGTACACATTAACCATATATTTCTAATGTACAAACTCTTTAAATATTACGTACACCAACTTCACAATAGTACATAATCAATATTACGTACACCGTAAAGTGTATACACGTACACGGAAGAAATTGAATGAGGGACAAAATTGTAAATTTGTAATCATCTTCAACCTGAGTATCCACTTTTGCAACCCTAATTTTGCAGCAGTCATTTACAGTGTTTTCATAATTCTTTGTTTTTTTTGTTTTAATATTTTTGTACACTTAAACTTGTAAATCTAGCATATATTAGCATATTTAAATTCAAAAACGAGATTCTGCTATGCCATCCTTCCTCTTCTGATTATCTTCAGATTACTCTTCAATTCATCCAATTTTTCCTTGAATTTGGTCGTTTGTTGCTAATAATTATCTCTTAAACGATCAATTATTAACTTTCCTATTAGTTGAGAAAATAAAATAAACTAAGATTTTTCACTAATTTCCAGAATTTGTTTTAGTGAAGAAGACAGTTTTTTTTAACTTCCGTTTTCTCTTGTTCTTTTTTTTTTTTTTCTCATCTAAAAAGATATTTTTTATTCATTTCATAATTCTTTAGTAGATTGTAGTTGGTTCGTGTAACCAAATGATAACAGTTTATTTACAGGGATATTTTTGTATATTTTTGTAATAATTTTGTGTGATGGCTAATACATGGAAACTTTATTTGATTTTGACTAACTGTGAAAGAATAAGATTTTTTGGTGTGATAGATGAAAATTTCTTTTGTTTTTATTGATTCTCCCATTCAAGTAGACGGTGAGAGATTAAATTAAAATGCTGATTACAAAATCAGTTAATAAATTGATTATTTACAGTGTTTAGTTTTTAGTAAAAACTTTTTACTTTTTAGGCTAAGAGATAGATACTATTATATTAAACCATCCGGGAGTTGACTATTTATTTAGATTTTGTGCTGATTTCATAAGATGTTTGACAATAACGAAGAAAAAGTCAACTTAGCAGTTCTTAATTTGTTATCAACCTAGGTTTTTTATTTAAAAAATAAGATTTTAATTAATATTGACCCCAAAAGAAAAATGGCCATTAGAATGTGATTTTACCATACGAAGGTTTCAAGGGTAAATAAAGCAGTCATACAACAAAGTATAATTAACGTTGAATTCAATTTTATATAGTTGGCCGTTGGGGACAAATTAATATCTTATCTTTATGTGGACAGCTTTTATATAGCTTTTAATATAGCTTTTAATATCTTATGTTATGCGGATAGCTTTTATGGGGACAAATTAATATCTTATGACGTACACCAACTTCACAATAGTACATAATCAATATTACACTGTAAAGTGTATACATATACATAGAAGAAATTGAACGAGGGACAAAATTGTAAATTTGTAATCATCTTTAACCTGAGTATTCTCTTTTGCAACTCTAATTTTGCAGCAGTTATTTACGGTGTTTTCATTATTCTTTGTTTTCTTTGTTTTAATATTTTTTTACACTTAAATTTGTAAATCTAGCATATATTAGCATATTTAAATTCAAAAACGAGATTCTGCTATGCCACCTTTCATCTTCTGATTATCTTCAGATTACTCTTCAATTCATCCAATTTTTCCTTAAATTTTGGTCGTTTGTTGCTAATAATTATCTCTTAAACGATCAATTATTAACTTTTCTATTAGTTGAGAAAATAAAATAAACTAAGATTTTTCACTAATTTCCAGAATTTGTTTTAGTGAAGAAGGTAGTTTTTTTTTAACTTCCGCTTTCTCTTGTTCTTCTTTTTTTTTCTCATCTAAAAAAAATATTTTTTATTCAGTTCATAATTCTTTAGCAGATTGTAGTTGGTTCGTGTAACCAAATGATAACAGTTTATTCACAAAGATATTTTTATAATAATTTTGTGTGGTGGCTAATACATGGAAACTTTATTTGATTTTGACTAACTGTGAAAGAATAAGATTTTTTGGTGTGATAGATGAAAATTTCTTTTGTTTTTATTGATTCTCCCATTCAAGTAGACGGTGAGAGATTAAATTAAAATGCTGATTACAAAATCAGTTAATAAATTGATTATTTACAGTGTTTAGTTTTTAGTAAAAACTTTTTTACTTTTTAGATTAAGAGATAGATACTACTATATTAAACGATCTTGGGAGTTGACTATTTATTTAGATTTTGTGCTGATTTCATAAGATGTTTGACAATAACGAAGAAAAAGTCAACTTAGCAGTTCTTAATTTGTTATCAACCTAGATTTTATATTTAAAAAATAAGATTTTAATTAATATTGACCCCCAAAAAAAAATGGCCATTAGAATGTGATTTTACCATACGAAGGTTTCAGGGGTAAATAAAGCAGTCATACAACAAAGTATAATTAACGTTGAATTCAATTTTATATAGTTGGCCGTTGGGGACAAATTAATATCTTATCTTATGTGGACAGCTTTTATATACTTGGCAGTTGGGGACAAATTAATATCTTATCTTATGTGGACAATTTTATATAGTTGGCGATAAAAATTTTTAAAAAGTTTAATTAATCATAAACAATAAACAAGACGGCATAATATAAAATATAAAATTAATTTTAAAGTTGCATAGAAAGTTGTAAACATCATATATTATGAAACAAAAATATGTTTCTAAACATCATATATTATGAAACGGAGAAAGTATATAGATTACCTTCAAAGATTGAAATCTCCAAAGCATAAAAGATTGAAATCTCCAAAGATATGCTTTGTCCCAGTTTAGTGCATTGTATTTGAAATCACACATTATATCTGTGAAATGTGATCAAAAAGTTCCCTAGGGAGTCTCCCAGTCTCATATGTCCTCCTCTGGTCTCTTATCATTGTATTTGACCACTGGTAAATTGTAACGAATCAAAATATAATATTTTTATTTATTCATCTTTCACTGGAAACAAAAGGTCATGGCCAAAATTTGATACAGAATTATAAAAGAAAATTTAAACCAAACCTAACTAATTTTAGGAGCCTATTTCTATTATTATATTGGTTTGCTAAGAAGTAAACTCTAATATATCAATCGTTTTATATATCAACGACATTTGAATTGAACTTTCATAATTGGGGTCAAACTAATGATCAATCAGAGCAACCTTCGAAGCAGTGCGATATCGCAAGGCTGACACCTCAAATCTATTCAAGCTGAGAATGCATGGTCGACGATCTGAGGTCATGTTTTGTCCATTTTTGGGCTACCAAAAGCACTATCAAAACAAACAACAATTTGTAAGCAAGCGATGCTTAATAAATGAGTAGCTAGGTGGAGCTATCAAAAAATATCATACGTAACGTTGAAGACAAAACAAGATTCTCCGAGTACATCTGGTGTCCAAGGAAGATGAACGACTGACTAGTCGACTACTTGTGATTTACATTCCCTATGAACCAGTGGCGGATCGAGAACTAAAATTAACATAGGGCACATATAAGATATAACTATTTGATATAATAGTTCTATCGTTTTTGCATCTCATATTTTTAAACTTTAAGTTTGTGAAAAACTTTAAAAATTCAATTTTTTTTATGAGGAATATCATTGTCATTGATTTTTACATTTTTGAAATAGAAATTGAATCGAAACTTGATCTATTGAATTTACTAGATGTATTTATTAATATTTTAGAAAGTAGAAAAGCAAATAACGATTAACTAGTGCATTTTGGAAATATAAGTAAAAAAAATAGAAAAAATGTAATTAACAACCAATTAAAAATGTAAGAAACAAGAGAAAAAATTTGTGCATCGAAGGGAGTATTAGCATAATTAATGAAAAACAAATGATATTAGAAATATGAAACACATCATTTCTAATAGATGTCCTGGCCGGCAGGAAAACAGGAGGCTACATCGAAGGGAGTATTAGCATATCCGGATACCCAAAGAACCAAGCAACATTTGCTAGAGTCACTGGTTACTGTGAACAAAATGATATCCACTCTCCACACGTTACCGTTTATGAATCCCTCATCTACTCAGCATGGCTTCGTCTTTCCGCCGATATAGATGTCAAAACTCGAGAGGTAAGTGTTACTATGCATAACGTTTAATTGTTTTATCATAATCACTTGCATGAAACTGATAACCTCTTTTTTTCCTGTTTATGTGACTGAATAGATGTTTGTTGAAGAAGTGATGGAGTTGGTGGAGCTTAAACCCCTTAGAAACTCTTGGTAAACACTTACCAAGAGTCTGTACGTACGTCGTATATTACGGCTCTGACTGTTGACATTGAATCCGCATCATTAATTCATTTTGAGATGGTAACTGTATTGAATTGTATAGTTGCATAATTATAAATGTTACTAATTAATCAAACTGCATGACAATATTTTAGTTTAACCATATACTTTATATATTCTCTACTCCCAACAAAAAAAGTTAACTAAATTATCATATCCTTTCATACCCTATGTCTGGTACTACTAAATTTTACTTACTGTTAAATGTATATCAATATATCATTGTTTATCCGTTAGATCTTTGTTGTAGTGCATGTTAGCATTAAGCTCTGTCACTAATCTTGTTGTAGTGTTAGGTTCAACGAGGTTTTTGAATGCCCAAAAATAAATCCCATGTCGTGGTAGACGACTATGATCTTTAAAAAAAAAAATTCCAAATGATTGTTAGTATTTTCCTTAAAAGAAAAAGATTTTTAGTCTTTTCCCGTTTAATTATTCTATTAATGACACAGGCAATTACATCACACTGTGAATGAATAGACACACATCCAATCCGTATCCAGTACTATTAGTTTATTTAGATTAGACTATTACCTACAAAGGCTGAAGGCTATACACAACTAGAAGATCAATTGAAATAAATTATTATTTAAATTGAAATCATCTATAGTTTGTAAAATTGCAACTGAACAAAATAATGAGATTGTGATATGTCTGCGATATATAATTCATTTGACAATATCTAAATGTTTTTTTCCAAAAAAAAAAAACAAATCACCAAAAGATGTTTTAATTTGAAATAGCTGAATTTTTTACTCTCTTTGTTTCATATTAATTTTTTAAAAAAAATATTCGCACACTAATAATTAAGGAAGTATATATGATTTTTGTTTGACCTCTTATTAATATACAGCATAATATTTCCATTGGCCAAGACTTTTAAAATTGTAAAATTAAAATTAGAAATTTTACCAAATATGTACAAAAATACAAAAGAAAATAAATCTTAAATTTCAAAATATGCTTAATATGAAATATAGGGAGTATTAGACGTATCAGACAGATTAAAGTGTAAATATTAAAAAAACAAAAAAAGAAAACAAATATTGTCACTGGGAGCGTTAACCCCGCCTCTTCTTCTTCCCTTCTTCCCACCTACAAAGTCTCTCTCTTTCTCTCTCTCCTTTAAATGGTCGCCGGAAACGAATCGACCTGAGATTCAAATCTCGACTTCCATAATCCGCCTTCTTTCTTCCTTCTTAACAAACGATGCTAGGACGAGATGAGGATCTTGTCCGAACAATGAGCGGGAGAGGTGGGAGTTTAGCCTCAACTAGTCAGCGGAATTTAGCCGGAGCTGCTTCAAGAAGCTTCAGAGACGTGTTCGCTGCCCCGACGGACGACGTGTTTGGTCGGAGCGGACGGAGAGAGGAAGATGACGTGGAACTCCGGTGGGCGGCGCTGGAGAGATTACCGACTTACGATCGGTTAAGGAAAGGTATGTTGCCGCAGACGACGGTCAACGGTAAGGTTGGACTTGAAGAAGTCGACCTGACGAATCTTGCACCTAAAGAGAAGAAACATCTTATGGAAATGATTTTGAAGTTCGTCGAAGAAGATAACGAAAAGTTTCTCCGGAGATTAAGAGAAAGAACTGACAGGTTTTACTTATGTTTTTTTTTTTTCAGACATGAACTCTTAACACTTTTTGTCTTTTGTCTTTTTTTTTTTGTTCTTTCAATTTTGTTATTTTGATATTAATTTTTGATTTGGCGGAAAAAAAAAACAGAGTGGGAATCGAAGTACCGAAGCTTGAAGTAAGGTATGAGAATGTTTCAGTTGAAGGAGATGTTCGTAGTGCAAGCAGAGCTCTTCCTACTCTCTTCAACGTCACTTTGAATACCATCGAGGTTCGTTTTTTTTTTTTTTATGTGTGGTAACTTTGTTCTGTTCCATGATGTCGTTGGGAAAACAAGATCTAAAAAGTTTCAGAATATAAATATACCTAACTTTACGGCTTTTTGAGTCATGCAATTAATATTTTACTTTGTTTGGGATGTAGTCTTGTTGTTCCAAAATTAGATATCTTAAAAATGTCAAACTCTATGTGTGTAAATTGTGTGAAACTGATGATTGGGATAATTTTCCACATGTTGTTGTCGTTGAACTCTTGATTTACTTGATAAATTAGAGCATTCTTGGATTATGCCACCTCCTACCGTCTAAGAAGAAGAAGATTCAGATACTTAAAGGAATCAGTGGCATTATCAAACCATCAAGGTAATTAAAGTGAACGTTACAATGGTCTTTTGCTATATTATATCTCGGATAATATAAGTGACTGTGAGTAACATTTTCAGGATGACCTTATTACTTGGTCCACCAAGTTCAGGGAAAACAACTTTGTTACAAGCTTTGGCTGGGAAGCTTGATGACACCCTTCAGGTTGGTTGTCTATTTTTGTTATGTATATTTATGTGCTCTTACAAAGCTTCTGGTTGGAGTTAACATTTCCTGGTTCATGACAAACAGATGTCTGGGAGGATAACTTACTGCGGTCACGAGTTTCGCGAGTTTGTTCCTCAGAAGACTTGTGCCTACATTAGTCAGCATGACCTTCACTTTGGAGAGATGACTGTGAGAGAGACACTGGATTTTTCGGGGAGATGTCTAGGTGTTGGTACTCGGTACCAGCTGCTTACTGAGCTCTCAAGGAGAGAAAGAGAAGCGGGAATAAAACCAGACCCTGAGATTGATGCATTCATGAAATCCATTTCGATATCAGGGCAAGAAACTAGTTTGGTTACAGACTACGTTCTTAAGGTACAGATTTTGTGATTTGGCCTCTCTTTATAACAAACAACATTTGGGCTAATCCTTGGTTAAATGGCACATGACAGATACTTGGTCTGGACATATGTGCTGACGTACTTGCTGGAGATGTGATGAGACGAGGTATTTCTGGTGGACAGCGGAAGCGCCTAACAACAGGTAAGAATTAGTTTGTGAGTATAGCATATATTCACTTTCATATTGCCATGTTTACATTACAGTGACAAAAGCAGATGTGTTGTTGAACTCGAGTGACTCTTGTCTAAATGAGCAGGAGAGATGTTGGTTGGACCGGCCACAGCTCTTTTCATGGATGAAATATCAACAGGGTTGGATAGTTCCACAACATTCCAAATCTGCAAGTTCATGAGGCAGTTAGTTCATATCGCGGATGTCACCATGGTTATTTCGCTTCTACAACCTGCTCCCGAGACATTTGAGCTTTTCGACGACATTATCCTGCTCTCAGAGGGGCACATTGTCTACCAGGGGGCCCGAGTCAACGTTCTTGAGTTCTTTGAGTACATGGGGTTCCAGTGTCCTGAAAGGAAAGGTGTTGCAGACTTTTTGCAAGAAGTTACGTCTAAGAAGGACCAAGAACAGTTTTGGAACAAGAGAGAACAACCTTACAGATACGTGTCCGTAAGTGATTTTTCAAGCGGCTTCAATTCTTTTCACACCGGACAACAACTTGCTTCAGAATTCAGGGTTCCGTATGACAAATCTAAAACCCATCCTGCTGCACTGGTGACACAAAAGTATGGTATATCAAACAAGGATCTGTTCAAGGCATGCTTTGATAGAGAATGGTTGTTTATGAAACGCAACTCCTTTGTGTATGTGTTCAAGACCGTCCAGATAACCATCATGTCTTTGATTGCCATGACAGTCTTTCTTAGGACAGAAATGCCTGTTGGCACGGTGCAAGATGGCCAAAAGTTTTATGGTGCTCTCTTTTTCAGCCTGGTCAATCTAATGTTTAATGGTATGGCTGAACTAGCATTCACAGTGATGAGGCTCCCGGTGTTTTTCAAGCAGAGGGACTTCTTGTTCTATCCTCCATGGGCTTTCGCCTTACCAGCTTTCCTTCTGAAGATTCCATTGTCTCTTATTGAATCTGTAATATGGATTGTTCTTACATACTACACTATTGGTTTCGCTCCTTCTGCTGCTAGGTACATTTGCTAGCTTCTGGTGCTTATGAAAGCCACTAGGAACTTTCTTTATTTTTGAATTCTGTTGTCATTCCCTTGAACTAACAAAACTTTTGCCATTAGGTTCTTCAAGCAGTTGTTGGCATACTTCTGTGTGAATCAGATGGCCCTTTCTTTGTTTAGATTCCTTGGAGCCCTTGGAAGAACTGAAGTAATCGCCAACTCGGGCGGGACATTAGCATTGCTAGTCGTATTTGTTCTTGGAGGCTTCATTATTGCTAAAGGTAATAATATTACATTCTCATATCTTATCATAGAACATGAAAAATCTGTTTGAACTATAGAATCAAAGACTTGTTGATATCTATGAGATTGTTAAGTAATACTATTTTATATTTCTCTTCACAGATGACATACCGTCGTGGATGACTTGGGCTTATTATATATCACCTATGATGTATGGACAGACTGCATTAGTTATGAATGAGTTTCTTGATGAGCGATGGGGCAGCGTAAGTTTACACCAAGTCCTTACCTGGTCAACTTATATTATTTGTCAATTGTGATGCAAAGCTGTTCTGTTACATGATGCAGCCAAACAATGATACACGCATCAACGCGAAAACAGTTGGAGAAGTCTTGCTGAAGAGCCGAGGCTTCTTTATAGAGCCATATTGGTTTTGGATATGTATCGGAGCGCTAATTGGGTTTACTCTGTTGTTCAATCTCTTTTACATAATAGCTTTGATGTATTTAAACCGTAAGTGCTCTTACTTTTTACTTCCAGGTTATTCATAAGTTTGAACAAAGAATCATTTCTTAGTTGACAAGATCTTGAAAATTATTTATGTAGCTCTCGGTAACTCCAAAGCTACTGTTGTGGAAGAAAGTAAAGACAAACAGAAAGGGAGTGACCGTGGAACAGAAGGTGAAATCTTTTACCTCTTCAATTTTGTAGTTATCTTTTCGTTTTGATTATTCTGACTTTGTGAAGAAGTTGCAGGTTCTGTAGTTGAACTCACTAGTACTTCAACAAAGAGAGGAATGGTTTTACCTTTTCAACCGCTCCCTCTTGCATTTAGTCATGTGAACTACTACGTTGATATGCCTGCAGTAAGTAACTGTGTCTCATAGTTTCCAGTTCTGTCTATCGCTCTTACAAATGTACCTTAAGTTTCATTCGTTGTTTTATTCTGCAGGAAATGAAGGCTCAAGGAGTTGAAGGCGACCGCCTCCAGTTACTAAGAGACGTTGATGGAGCTTTCAGACCAGGCGTATTGACAGCTTTGGTCGGTGTCAGTGGTGCAGGTAAGACAACCTTAATGGATGTCCTGGCCGGCAGGAAAACAGGAGGCTACATCAAAGGGAGTATTAGCATATCCGGTTACCCAAAGAACCAAGCAACATTTGCTAGAGTCACTGGTTACTGTGAACAAAATGATATCCATTCTCCACACGTTACCGTTTTTGAATCCCTCATCTACTCAGCATGGCTTCGTCTATCCGCTGATATTGATGCTAAAACTCGAGAGGTAAGTGTTACTATGCATAATGTTTTTATCATAATCACTCGCATGGTTTAATAATCTGGTAACCTTTTTTGGCATGTTTATGTGATTGTATAGATGTTTGTTGAAGAAGTGATGGAGTTGGTGGAGCTCAAACCCCTTAGAAACTCTATAGTTGGCCTTCCTGGTGTAGATGGTCTTTCAACAGAACAGAGGAAAAGGCTTACTATTGCGGTTGAGTTGGTAGCTAACCCGTCAATAATATTTATGGACGAGCCAACATCTGGTCTTGATGCAAGAGCTGCCGCCATCGTTATGCGTACTGTTAGGAATACCGTTGATACAGGAAGAACTGTAGTTTGTACAATTCATCAGCCTAGCATCGATATCTTTGAATCCTTCGATGAGGTATGCTTTCGAAAAAAATCCACTTATGAGTCCCAAAACAAGGATAAAAAAATTAACTACCATCTTTGGTTTATTACAGCTGCTACTGATGAAACGAGGAGGCCAAGTTATATATGCGGGAAGTCTAGGACACAACTCACAAAAACTCGTTGAATACTTTGAGGTGAATCATTAGTTATTTTACAATCTCTTGGTCGTATGAATTTATTATTTATTTTTTTATGGAAGTAACTGTAACTAGAACCTTACTTGCAGGGTATTGAAGGGGTTCCAAAGATCAAGGACGGATACAATCCTGCGACGTGGATGCTTGACGTCAGTACTCCTTCAATGGAGTCACAAATGAACGTGGACTTTGCTCAAATATTTGCCAACTCCTCTCTTAATCAGTATGTTTAAGAAAAACGCTACTACTAAACGAGAGTGATTACACTGTCTTTCTAACATGAACGTGATGTTATTTATACTCAGGAGAAACCAGGAACTCATCAAAGAGCTCAGTACTCCACCACCGGGATCTAATGATCTCTACTTCCAAACCAAGTACGCGCAACCGTTTGGTACTCAAATGAAGGCTTGCTTCTGGAAACAGTATTGGTCAAACTGGAGATATCCTCAGTACAATGCCATTCGGTTTCTCATGACGATAGTCATTGGTGTCTTGTTTGGTCTTATTTTCTGGCAAACCGGAACTAAATTGTAAGCCATTCTTTTCTCTCTTCTTTTCATTATTAAACTATATATTATCTTATCAAAAGGTGACGTATTCATCCAAAAACCAAAAACCAAAACAGGGAGAAAGAGCAAGACCTGAATAATTTCTTTGGAGCCATGTACGCTGCTGTATTGTTCCTCGGTGCCACCAATGCTGCAACAGTTCAACCCGCGATTGCCATTGAGCGAACGGTGTTCTACCGTGAAAAAGCCGCTGGAATGTACTCTGCCATTCCCTATGCAATTTCTCAGGTACGTACTTAAACATTCTAATAACATTGTCTTAACGTTATATGATACTTTTCCTAAAATATAGTTAGACCACAATCAGAAACTCAAATCTAAAAATGGTACAGGTAGCAGTGGAAATCATGTACAACACCGTACAAACTGCACTCTACACACTAATCCTTTACTCGATGATCGGGTACGACTGGACTGTGGTCAAGTTCTTCTGGTTCTACTACTACATGTTAACAAGCTTCATCTACTTCACCCTATACGGTATGATGCTTGTGGCCTTGACACCAAACTATCAAATAGCTGGAATCTGCATGTCCTTCTTCCTCAGTTTCTGGAATCTTTTCTCCGGTTTCCTCATTGCTAGACCGGTAAGTGAACTAAGCAACTTACATTTGAATGAACACCAATAAAAGTGTTTTAAGAGCTAACTAACTCGAACAACTTGTGACGCAGCTAATACCGATATGGTGGAGATGGTACTACTGGGCATCGCCTGTGGCTTGGACATTGTACGGGATCATCACATCTCAAGTAGGAGACACAGATTCGATTGTGCACATCACTGGCGTTGGAGACACGAGTCTGAAAACGTTGCTCAAAGATGGATTCGGGTTCGAACATGACTTCTTACCAGTTGTAGCAGTTGTCCACATAGCATGGATCCTAGTTTTTCTCTTTCTCTTTGCCTATGGTATCAAGTTCCTCAACTTCCAAAAAAGGTGAAAAAACCTCTTATTAGAATTTAGATTAATTTTAGCGTTGAGAGCGTATGGATGAATTAATGTAAATTTTCTTGGTATCACATCACCTAATTATTTTATTTATTTTTCGCGTTTGGTTGGTAATAATAAGAACACAACAGTTCATGTTTACATTAAATTATCCTTGAATTCATGTTTTGTCATTTTTGGGCTTAATAAATGAGTAACTAGCAGAGCTATCCAATAATATATCATACACGTAACGTTGAAGACAAAACAAGATTTTCTGAGTGCATCGGGTGGCCAAGGAAGATGAACGACTGACTAGTCGACTACTTGTGATTACCTTCCCGATGAAGTCCTCCCCGCAAGACATTTTTGTTGTACCTCGTATTACACAGCTCTGACCGTTGACATCGCATCCGCATCAATTTGAGAAAACAAAAAATATGATTATCGAGACACGCACGTACGTCGTATTTAAGAAACCAAATAAGAAAACGAAAATATGATTATTGAGACGCAAGTACGGCTCTGAGACTGTTAACATCGTCTCCGCATCAATTTGAGATGTTAACAATTGAACTGTAAGTAGAATAATTATAAATTTTACTAATTGTATAAAATGTATGATAATATTTTCCTTTTTCTCTATTGTTAACAAAAATAAATATAGTTAATTAGTTATCATATTAATACATACCCTATCTCATAACTTTAAGTTTTACGTACTACTTTTAATTTAAAATGTACCCTAATTGTTTATCCGTTAGATCTTTGTTGTTTTTTGTTTAGCAATAAGCTCTATCACTAATGCAGTCATACACTGTAGAGTATTACTTAACTTGTGGTGGTTTCAACGAGGTTTTTTAATTGCCCAACAATTACAGCCCATGTCGTAATCAACGACTACATCTTTTTAATTTTTTTTTTTCAAATGATTATTATTTTTCTTTAAACAATGATTTTAGTCCTTTTTCCCATTTAATTATTCTATTAATGACAGGCAATCAACACTATGAATAGACACACATTCAATCAGTACGTATACTAGTTTACTAGGATTTTTACCCGCGTCTTCCGCCACCAAATCAAATATTAAAACAATAATTATTTAAACATTTTTAATTTTTCATTATCAAAGTATTGTTAATAAAAAAATAATATAGAGAAAATAAAACATAACAACCAAGTAAAAAAATATAAAGCAAAAAAAAAAAAACAAAGACTTTGTTTATCCAATTCAGTCAATTTGACAAAAACTACATCAAGGGCTAGATTCGATCCGGCAATTCACAACTAAAGAAGATGAACCAGCTCAAGAATGAACTTGTACAACAATGGAGTATAACAAGTTTCTATCTTTCTATCTCTTTCGTTTTACAATTAGAAAAGATAGAACTCGTAACAAAGACGAATAAATGATTTTGATACTTATATGAATATCAACAAAACGGCAACCCCTCTATCGCGACTAGAGTCTTCGTTGTACTCCTTCTCTTTTACCAGTCCGATAACTAGTCATAACCAGAATTCAATCAGAATCTAATTTCACCGGTTTAGGCCAAACCTAAAAATTGAATCACAACCAAGAACCACAACATTCCACCTTGATTCATGTTTTACTCTTCTTCTAATGAACTGCACTACTTGGATGTAACCTCTAGCGGTACCGAACACACTGATTGCCTGAGAAACTTTAGGAAATCCAAAGCCTCCTCAAACTTGTTCACTTGAATAACTTTTGTAAGCATATCTGCAGAATTTACAGAAGTATGAATTTTATGTACCTCAACTTCACCAGCTTCAATCACGTCTCTGATGAAATAATACTTGACTGCGATTTGCTTCATCCTCTCGTGAAATGCATTGTTCTTTGACAAATAAATTGTTGAGTGAGAATCACATTACACTGTAGCCTCCTTATGATTAAGTTTCATATCTTCAGAAAGACCTTTGATCCATAATGCTTCTTTCACAGCCTCAGTAAGTGACATATACTCGGCTTCTGTTGATGACATAGCCACCACTTGCTGCAAACCAGACTTCCAGCTAACCGTGTTTCCACCCACAGTAAACACATAACCATTCAAAGATCTTCTGCGTTCTAGATCTCCACCATAATCTAAATCACAGAAACCTGCACTCTAAAATCCTTTCCCTTAGTATGAACCAAATTCAAGTCTGAAGATCCCTTCAAGTATCGCATTAGCCACTTAATAGCCTCCCAATGCATTTCTCCATTCTTACTCATGAATCAACTCAAAATTCCAATAGCATAAGCTACATCAGGTCGTGTTCCAACCATAGCGTACATTATACTGCCGACAACACTTGCATATGGAACTTGTTCTGTATCTACGCATTCTCTATCTGCTTTAATAGATGAAAGCTTGAAATGTCCTCCAATATGAGTGTCCATATAGTGTGTTGCTTTCATATTGAACTGACACAACACCTTTTCTATTTAATTGGACTGAGACAAATACAAAGTTCCATTCTTCATATCTCTCTTAATATTAATTCCCAAGATTCTACTAGTTGCTCATAGGTCTTTCATTTCAAACTCTGAACTTAGAACCTCTTTAACCTTGTTGATTTCATACATGTTTCTAGCTGCTATCAACATATCATCTACATATAATAGTAGATAGAAAAGCTCTTCATGGCTTACCTTCTTCACATAGACACATGAATCATGCAGGTTCCTATTAAAACTCTGACTGAGCATAAAATCGTTAAACTTCTTATTCCACTGTATGGGTGCCTCCTTTAAACCATAAATTGACTTCTTTAACAAACAGACTTGATCTTTACCAGAATTTACCCCAAAAGTTTCTGGTTGTTCCATATATCGAGGTTGATCAAGTTCTCTATGTAGAAACGTTGTCTTTACATCCATCTGTTCTAACTCCATATCTTCTTTAACAACCAAAGACATCAATACTCTGATGGAAATATGCTTCACAACTAGTGCAAATACTTCATGGTAATCAATATCCTCTCTCTGTGTGAAGCCATGGGAAACTAACCTTGCCTTGTATCTCTCTCGTTCCACTCTAGGAATTTCAGGCTTCTTTCTATGCAACCATCTACAACCCAAAACCTTCTCATCCTTTGATATGTCGATGATATTCCATGTTCCACTTTTAACTTGCGACTGAATTTCTTTCGACATGCCATCATCCCATTTATCCCAATCTTTACTCAACTTTGCATCGTGATAACATCCTGGTTCCTCTGAATCTATCTCATCTGCAACACATAGTGCAAACGCAAACTGAGTGTAATTTGTGAGTTTATCAGGTGGTTTAATGACTCTTCTCACCATATCTCTAGCTAGTTTGTAATTTTCTAAGCCAATACTGCTAGAAACACCTCCTTCAGGTTCAAAATATTTCTCTTCAGAATCACTCAATACCACTGTAGCATCACCACCTTCTGTAATCACCTTTGTATCCTTAACAACGATATTCTTAGACAAAGCCAGAGTTTCTAAAGCTGCAGACGAATTTTCTGTTTTAAATAAACCTTATATTTATTTATACAAATTCGAAAGCTAAAAAAGGAAGATTTAAATTTTATCTCAATCATTTAAAAATGATATACCAAAAACTATAACATAAATCTTAGTTTTTTTTAGCTTTCAAAGTTGTATTACAATACCTTAAAATATATTTTTCAATAAAGTAATAATTTATTTTTTCTGTTTTTAGGTGTATCTCTATTTTAATTTCTTTTTATAAAAATAGAAAATATATGAAAAAGTCAAAACAAGCCTATTTTATTAAGAATAAAATAATTATAATTATTTTGAGGGTGAATGCGAGGCATCTTACGTTACATTTTAATATATTAGATCTAGATTAGAGTAGACCCACAAGATCATTTGAAAAATAAACTAAAATCAAATCAACGAGAATCATGTGATCATAAATAATGAGATATGATATATTTAAGATGTTTTGAATAATTATTCGCTAAATTTCATTAGACAACAAAAGAAAACGAACAAATTTCAATTATTTAAGTGTAAATATTAAAAACAAATATTGTCACTGGGAGCTTTAACCCCGCCTCTACTTCTTCCCTGACCTCCAAAGTTTCACTCTCTCTCTTTCTCTCTCTCTCCCCCTTAGATGGTCGCCGGAAACGAATATACCTGAGATTCAAATCACGACTTCCATAAACCGTTGACGATGCAAGGACGAGATGAGGATCTTGTCCGAACAATGAGCGGGAGAGGTGGGAGTTTAGCCTCAACTAGTCACCGGAGTTTAGCCGAAGCTGCATCAAGAAGCTTCAGAGAAGTGTTCGCTTCCCCGACGGACGACGTTTTTGGTCGGAGCGAACGGAGAGAGGAAGATGAGGTGGAGCTCCGGTGGGCGGCGCTTGAGAGACTACCGACTTACGATCGGTTGAGGAAAGGTATGCTGCCGCAGACGATGGTCAACGGTAAAGTTGGACTTGAAGAAGTTGACCTGACGAATCTTGCACCTAAAGAGAAGAAGCATCTTATGGATATGATTTTGAAGTTCGTCGAAGAAGATAACGAAAAGTTTCTCCGGAGATTGAGAGAAAGAACTGACAGGTTTTACTTATGTTTCTTTTCAGACATATACTCAAAAAACTTTTTGTCTTTTGTCTTTTTTTTTTTTTTTTCCTGTCAGTTTTGTCGTCAGATTTATTTATTTATTATTTTTTATTTGGCGGAAAAAAAAAACAGAGTGGGAATTGAAGTACCGAAGATTGAAGTAAGGTATGAGAATGTTTCAGTGGAAGGAGATGTTCGTAGTGCAAGCAGAGCTCTTCCTACTCTCTTCAACGTCACTTTGAATACCATCGAGGTTCGTGTTGGGTTGTTTTTATTTGTGTGTGGTAACTTGTCCTCTTCGATGATGTCGTTGGGAAAATGAGATCTAAAAAGTTTCATAAAATATTTTAATACCTAATCTTTTCCAAAACTTATTCTTATCTTGATTTTTTTTGTTTTTTACCAAGGTTGCTTTCTTTAGAGGTAACGTGTAATACTTCATCTACATTTTCTAATGATATTAACATATTTACCCAAAAAAATTATATATATACCTAAATTTACTAGTACTTTTTACGGTTTGGCATCAGACATGCGCCGTATTAGGATATCCGGTTATTTCAGGATGTATAGTACTCTTGTTGGTCTAAAAGTACATATATATATAAAATGTCAAACTTTATGTGTGTGAATGTAAAAATTGTATGAAACTCATGATTGGGGTAACTTTCACATGTTGTGGTTGTTGTTGTCAAAATCTTGCTTACTAAAAGTTTTTTTTTGGTATTTGTTAAATTAGAGCATTCTTGGATTATTCCACCTCCTTCCATCTAAGAAGAAGAAGATTCAGATACTTAAATCTATCAGTGGCATTATCAAACCATCAAGGTAATTAAAGTGAATGTCACAGCGGTCTTTTGCTATATTATATTTCGGATACCTTTAGATGGAAGGCTAATAATATATGTGACTATGACTCTATGAGTAACATTTTCAGGATGACCTTATTACTTGGTCCACCAAGTTCAGGGAAAACAACTTTGTTACAAGCTTTGGCTGGGAAGCTTGATGACACCCTCCAGGTTTGTTTTTAATTATTAGATATGTATACTTATGTCCTCTTAAAAGCTCCTGGTTGAGTTAACATGTCTGGTTCATGACAAACAGATGACTGGGAGGATAACTTACTGCGGTCATGAGTTTAGCGAGTTTGTTCCTCAGAAGACTTGTGCCTACATTAGTCAGCATGATCTTCACTTCGGAGAGATGACGGTGAGAGAGACACTGGATTTTTCGGGGAGATGTCTAGGTGTTGGGACTCGGTACCAGCTGCTTACGGAGCTCTCAAGGAGGGAAAAAGAAGCTGGAATAAAGCCAGACCCTGAGATTGATGCATTCATGAAATCCATTGCGATAGCAGGGCAAGAAACTAGTCTGGTTACAGACTATGTTCTTAAGGTACAACTTTTGTGTTTCGATTTCTCACTCTAACAGGTATTGGGACTTATCCTTGGTTAATGACACATGACAGATACTTGGTCTGGACATCTGTGCTGACACACTTGCTGGAGATGTGATGAGACGAGGTATTTCTGGTGGACAGAGGAAGCGTCTAACAACAGGTAAAAACTTGTGAGTTTTGCATATGTTTACATTACAATAACAGTGCATATGTGTTCTTAAACTCGAATGACTCTTGTCTAAACTGAGCAGGAGAGATGTTGGTTGGACCGGCCACAGCTCTTTTCATGGATGAAATATCAACAGGGTTGGATAGTTCCACAACATTCCAAATCTGCAAGTTCATGAGGCAGTTAGTTCATATCGCGGATGTCACCATGGTTATTTCGCTTCTACAACCTGCTCCCGAGACGTTTGAGCTTTTCGACGACATTATCCTGCTCTCAGAGGGGCACATTGTCTACCAAGGGGCCCGAGACAAAGTTCTTGAGTTCTTTGAGTACATGGGGTTCCAATGTCCTGAAAGAAAAGGTGTTGCAGACTTTTTGCAAGAAGTTACGTCTAAGAAGGACCAAGAACAGTATTGGAACAGGAGAGAACAACCTTACAGCTATGTGTCCGTAAGTGATTTTTCAAGCGGCTACAACTCTTTTCACACTGGGCAACAACTTGCTTCAGAATTCAGGGTTCCGTATGACAAAGCTAAAACCCATCCTGCTGCACTAGTGACACAAAAGTATGGTATATCAAACAAGGAGTTATTCAAGGCATGCTTTGATAGAGAATGGCTGCTTATGAAACGCAACTCCTTTGTTTATGTGTTCAAGACCGTTCAGATAACCATCATGTCTTTGATTGCCATGTCGGTCTTTTTTAGGACAGAAATGCATGTTGGCACGGTGCAGGATGGTCAAAAGTTTTATGGTGCTCTCTTTTTCAGTTTGCTCAATCTAATGTTTAATGGAATGGCTGAACTAGCATTCACAGTGATGAGGCTTCCAGTTTTCTTTAAGCAAAGGGACTTCTTGTTCTATCCTCCATGGGCTTTCGCCTTACCAGCTTTTCTTCTGAAGATCCCATTATCTCTTATTGAATCAGTAATATGGATCGTTCTTACATACTACACTATTGGTTTTGCTCCTTCTGCTTCCAGGTAATTTTGCTAGCTTCTAGTGCTAATAAAGCTACACTTATTTATTTTTCTTCTATTTGCATTCCCTTTGAACTAACTAAACTTTTGCCATTAGGTTCTTCCGGCAGTTATTGGCGTACTTTAGTGTGAATCAGATGGCCCTTTCTTTGTTTAGATTCCTTGGTGCCCTTGGAAGAACAGAAGTAGTCGCAACCTCAGTCGGGACCTTGTCATTGCTAGTCGTATTTGTTCTTGGAGGCTTCATTGTTGCTAAAGGTAAGCAGATATAATCCTTTTTAACGCAAAGAAAAAAAATGTTCAACCAGATAGTAAGAAATTTGAGTGGACACAGTTGAAGTCCTTAAATAATACATATCTTGCCACATAACATATAAAAACTTTTTAATATAAGTGATTTGTGTTTCTTGATATAGCTTTTGGCTTCTTTTTATATAAATTGTTAAGTAAAACATATATTTTATTTTTTTTCTTCACAGATGACATCCCATCATGGATGACTTGGGCCTATTATATATCACCTATGATGTATGGACAGACTGCATTAGTTATGAATGAATTTCTTGATGAGCGATGGGACACTGTAAGTTTACACCAAGTCCTTATCTGGTCAACTTATATTTGACAATTGTGATGCAAAATCTGTTATGTTTACATGATCCAGCCAAACAATGATACACGCATTGACGCGAAAACAGTTGGAGAAGTATTGCTGAAGAGCCGAGGCTTCTTTACAGAGCCATATTGGTTTTGGATATGTATCGGAGCGTTACTTGGATTTTCTGTGTTGTTCAATGTCTTTTACATCTTAGCCTTGACGTATTTGAACCGTAAGTGCTCTTATTTTTAACTTACAGGCTATTCATAACTATGAACAAGAATCAATTTTTAGTTGACAAGATTTTGAAAATATTTATGTAGCTCTCGGTGACTCCAAAGCTACAGTTGTGGAAGAAGGTAAAGAGAAACATAGAGGAAATAACCGTGGAACAGAAGGTGAAATCTTTTACCTCATTAATTCAGTAGCTATCTTTTCATTTTGATTATTCTGACTCCACTAATTCTGTAGTGGAACTCACAAGTACTTCAACTCATTGGCCAAAGAGAGGAATGGTTTTACCTTTTCAACCGCTCTCTCTTGCATTTAGTCATGTGAACTACTACGTTGATATGCCTGCAGTAAGTAACTGTGTATCAAATTTACCAATTCTGTGTATCGCTTTTACAAATGCACCTAA
The DNA here is from genome assembly GCF_000633955.1 of Camelina sativa. Taxonomy (NCBI): domain Eukaryota; kingdom Viridiplantae; phylum Streptophyta; class Magnoliopsida; order Brassicales; family Brassicaceae; genus Camelina; species Camelina sativa. Next base: position 19,707,809 of record NC_025690.1, read on the forward strand.
GTTCCATTTAACTCTTGCAGGAAATGAAGGCTCAAGGAGTTGAAGGCGACCGCCTCCAGTTACTAAGAGACGTTGGTGGAGCTTTCAGACCAGGCGTATTGACAGCATTGGTCGGTGTCAGTGGTGCGGGTAAGACAACCTTAATGGATGTCCTGGCCGGCAGGAAAACAGGAGGCTACATCGAAGGGAGTATTAGCATATCCGGATACCCAAAGAACCAAGCAACATTTGCTAGAGTCACTGGTTACTGTGAACAAAATGATATCCACTCTCCACACGTTACCGTTTATGAATCCCTCATCTACTCAGCATGGCTTCGTCTTTCCGCCGATATAGATGTCAAAACTCGAGAGGTAAGTGTTACTATGCATAACGTTTAATTGTTTTATCATAATCACTTGCATGAAACTGATAACCTCTTTTTTTCCTGTTTATGTGACTGAATAGATGTTTGTTGAAGAAGTGATGGAGTTGGTGGAGCTTAAACCCCTTAGAAACTCTATAGTTGGGCTTCCTGGTGTAGATGGTCTTTCAACAGAACAGAGGAAAAGGCTTACTATTGCTGTTGAATTGGTAGCTAACCCATCAATAATATTCATGGACGAGCCAACATCTGGTCTTGATGCAAGAGCTGCCGCCATCGTTATGCGTACTGTTAGGAATACCGTTGATACAGGAAGAACCGTAGTTTGCACAATTCACCAGCCTAGCATCGATATTTTCGAATCCTTCGATGAGGTATGCCTCCAAAAAGATCGACTCAATCCACAAAAAAGAGGATACAAATTTAATACATCTTTGGTTTAATGCAGCTGTTGTTGATGAAACGAGGAGGCCAAGTTATATATGATGGAAGTCTTGGACATCACTCACAAAAACTCGTTGAATACTTCGAGGTGATTCATTGGTTTTCTTTCCCATCTCTTGGCCATATGAATTTGTAATATCTATCAATGGAAGTAACTGTATCTAGAACCTTACTTTTGCAGGCTATTGAAGGGGTCCCGAAGATCACAGACGGATACAATCCTGCGACGTGGATGCTTGACGTCACTAGTCCTTCAATGGAGACACAACTGAGCGTGGACTTTGCTCAAATATTCGCCAACTCCTCTCTTTATCAGTACGTTTAAGAAAAATGCTACTACTAAACCAGAGTTTATTACACTGTCTTATCTAACATGAACTTGATGTTATACTCAGGAGAAATCAGGAACTCATCAAAGAGCTCAGTACTCCACCACCGGGATCTAATGATCTCTACTTCCAAACCAAGTACGCGCAACCGTTTGCTACTCAAATGAAGGCTTGCTTCTGGAAACAGTATTGGTCGAGTTGGAGATATCCTCAGTATAATGCCATTCGGTTTCTCATGACAATAGTCATTGGTTTCATGTTTGGTCTAATTTTCTGGCAAACAGGAACCAAAATGTAAGCCATTTCTTTTCTCTTCTTCATTATTAGTCTATTCATATATATTATCAAAATGTGATGTATCTAATCCAAAAACCAAAAACCGAAACAGAGAGAAAGAGCAAGACCTGAATAATTTCTTTGGAGCCATGTACGCTGCTGTAATGTTCCTCGGTGGCACTAACGCTTCAACAGTTCAACCTGCGATTGCCATTGAGCGAACGGTGTTCTACCGAGAGAAAGCAGCTGGAATGTACTCTGCCATTCCCTATGCAATTTCTCAGGTACGTACCTAACCATTCTAATAATATTGTCTTAAGTAACGTTATATGAAACTTTTCCTAAGATATATGGTTCAGAACTGAAATCTAAAAATGGTGCAGGTAGCAGTGGAAATCATGTACAACATTATACAAACTGGACTCTACACGCTAATCCTTTACTCGATGATCGGATACGACTGGACTGCTGTCAAATTCTTTTGGTTTTACTACTACATGTTAACAAGCTTCGTCTACTTCACCTTATACGGTATGATGCTTGTGGCCTTGACACCAAACTATCAAATAGCCGGAATCTGCATGTCATTCTTCATGAGTCTTTGGAATCTTTTCTCCGGTTTCCTCATCCCTAAACCGGTAAAATGAACTAAGCAACTTACGTACACATATCAACAGAACTGTTTGAAGAGCTAACTAACTAAACTTAACAAAACCTTTAATTTTGAACGCAGCTAATACCGATATGGTGGAGATGGTACTACTGGGCATCGCCCGTGGCTTGGACGTTGTATGGAATCATCACATCTCAAGTAGGAGACACAGATTCGATAGTGCGCATAAGTGGTGTTGGAGACACGAGTCTGAAAACGTTGCTCAAAGATGGATTCGGGTTCGAACATGACTTCTTACCAGTTGTAGCCGTTGTCCACATAGCATGGATCCTTGTTTTTCTCTTTGTATTTGCTTATGGTATCAAGTTCCTCAACTTCCAAAAAAGGTAAAGAAACCGTACGAATAAATTCATGTAAATTGTTGCTTTGTATTACATAATTATTATTTTTATTTGTTGGCGTTTGGTTAGTAAATTATACCAACACAGCCCATGTTGTGTAATAAATTAATAAGTTATTTGGTAAAATAGACAGTTTTTAAAACAAAATTGTAAAAGTAGTACATCATTATTTACAATTAGCAAATTACATATTTTTTACTGTTTTTTACTATTCACAATACCTTTCAACCATCATCAACATTTCATATTTACAACACATGCCATTGAGTCTCTATTTTTTTTTTTTTTTTAAATATGGTCCCTACAATCTTAAAAACAAAAATGTTGGGTAATTAAAATTGGTTTTCTAAAATTTTAAAGATGTATAAAAATCTATATTTTTTCTTTATAATTTGATATGCATTTTTTTGATGATTTTATTTGATAATGTTAAATATTTTTTATAAATTTTATATCCGTACACATTATTAAGTGTACAAATGTTCGTACACATTATTAAGTGTACATATATAATTTGTTTAATTCTAGTTTTAGATATATGTATCACTATGGTTTTGTTCAAATTACATTTGTATACTTAATATTATGTGTCTGTATACTTAATAAAATGTATAGACATATGTACACTAAATAAGATGTACGGATACAAAAGATGTATATAATATATTTAAAAATTATTAAATAAAATTCATATCAAATTGTAAAGAAAAAAATATAATTTTTTTTGTATCCAAGAAAATTTTTAAAAAAAATTATATTAACAATTATTTGAATAATTATGATTGAAGGAAAAAAAAACTTTATTTCTCACCCACACACATACCCCTTTTGGTAATATTTTCATCCAAGCCTATGGCCCACAAGCTCTCCTATCTCACACATTCTCTATTAAACAACATCTATTCTTCCAATTTTGAATTGTAAATGTATTACTTTACCAATTAAGTTTCCAAAATGTACTAATATGCAAACAAACCCTAAATTATACTAGATTTTAACCTGCGGTACACCGGAGGCATATAATTTCTATTCTAAATTATATTTTATGTTGTATCTATTTGTTAAATATTTAATATTTTGTAAATTGAGGAATAACTAAATTTTCTAGTTGTTGTGCGGCTAAATATTTATATTATTTTTTAATCCGTAATACACTTCATGACCATTTGTTTGTTATATTTAGTTTGTTTTGTTTAGTGTTTGAGATTCTATTTTGATTTTTAATTACTATAACAAAAAAATAAGGGATCTAAATACATAATCAGTAATTATATGTTGTGATTAAGTCACATTTTTCCTAATGATTTAATTATTTTATACAATCTTAGTTAAATCAAGTTGATTTTATGTCAAATATTCTAATATTAGTAGTGTTGATAAATAATTAAATGAGAATTTAACCCGTGTTAACACAAATTTAATAATATTTTATTAATTTCAACATGTTCTCTTTATAACTCATCTACTATATAACCACATTATATAGTATTTTAGAATTTTTTTAATTTTACATATGCGTAATAATTAAAAATTTTATTAAGTTTATATATGTTAATTATTATATTTAAATGATTGTCAATCGAAGTGTTTCTTACGTTAAGAATCAAAGCTCACAGATTTTGGAAAACAAAATGGAAATCAAATTGTTTTTTTCTTTGTTTACGATGGATTCAGTTATAAAATATCTTCAAAATATAACATAATGTTTGGTTAAATATATGATAGTTTCTATTTCCATATTGATTGCTGTTATTTTTTTAACTGAAATGAAATGTAAAATATTTAGGAAACAAAATCTGGAATAATGTTAGTCTTGAAAAAATTTAGGGATTAATATTATAAATAAATTTTTAAATAAACAAAATTAAAAGGACACAATACAAAATGTTCTTCGTTCAAAAATATTAATATAAATGAAATATTTGTTCTTTCTTGGGATATTCTTTATTCTCTAGTGATTCTTCCTCGTTAGAAAAGATATTTGTGTAAAAAGTTTTGGACTCGTCCCTAATCAAGAAAAAGAAAAAAGCTTTTTCAGTTACGAGTCTGAAATCTGACAAATACAAATATTTTCCTAATCATAATGATATTTTCCAAATTAAGAATTGATTTATTTAAGGTTAAAAAGAAGCAATTATTGAGAATTTGTGATACATAAGACGGACGAGAGAGACGACGCTTGATGATGGGTCCAATTTAAAAATCTGACATGAGACACGTGGCTCGCTATACTCCGTCCCTAATGAGGCTTCATGTGATTTTGATTTTTTTTTTTTTTTTTTTAACTTTAATTTTTGTCGTTTATTAGTTTAAAAATAAGTCTAATTAAATCTTTCATTAGTATTTAGATTTTTATTCCTCTCACTCAGCTTTTGTTCGCTCCTTCAGTCTCTCTTCCCAAGTTCTCTTTCTCTGTCTTCATCAATCAATATGGTTTACACTATCTCAGGCGTACGTTTCCCTAATCTTCCATCGAGTAAGAAGAACTCTTCTCTCCCAAGTTTTAATGAAGATCTCAGGAGAAGCAACGCTGTTTCCTTCTCCCTGAGGAAGGACTCTCGTTCTTCTTCTGGTACTTTGCTTCCCATCTCCTTTGTTTTCATTTATCTCCGTGTGTCTCCTTCTACTGGGCACGGGTTTCGAGATTGGTGATTTTCATCGAGTCGATTTCAATTTTTTTTTTTTTTTTTTGTGTGGATCCTGCTTCGTTGAATTGCTTGGACGATTGATTTTTGTAACTGTTGTGATTACTCTTGTTGAATGATTGATGAGTCTCCAATGTTTTGGTTATTTTGAAATGTGAATTTGATTTTGCTATTTTTTTTTTTTGGTTTGTTTGTTTGGGGCATCGATTCTGCTGGTTGATTGATTTAGGGAAGGTTTTTGCTCGGAAGCCACCGTATGATTCTGATTCGTCTTCTTTAGCTACCACTGCATCTGAGAAGCTCGGCGGCCATCAGAGTGATAGCTCTTCATCTGTCACTGATCTAGTAGAAGATACTCAGGTTTGTTGTCGTCTTCTCGGTTTTGTGCTTACATCAGGGTTATTTTAGCATGATCACCAGATGAAGTTGTGTAGAAGTAAATGGTGCATTGTAGTCATAATATTTTGATCAAAACAAAATGAAAGGGAATGAGATACTTATCACCTTTTTTCATGAGAACCAAACAGTGAACATATGATTGTTTGGATAAAGTGATCTTTTCTACAAATCAAAATGAATAGAAACATTACATTACTGTTCTAACCTGATGATTTATCAGGTTGTCGACGATGTAGACGCCCCGAAAATCGAAGAAGCCGTGGAAACAGAGAAACTAGATCAAACTTCTCCACTCTCAACATCTGGAGGCAAAAGTTATAAAGAAGATTTTGCAAAAATGTCACAGTCTGTTGACCAAGAAGTTGGGCAGAGGAGGGTTCCACCTCCTGGAGATGGGAAGAAAATATATGACATTGATCCTATGTTGAACAGTCATCGTGGTCATCTTGATTACAGGTAAACAATATACTACTATCTAGCTTTATCTTGTTTGCCAAAAGTACAAGTCCCTCATTTTTGTTGGTGGATCTTGTAAATTCTATGACATCCTTCTCCTGGCTTAAAAACCTGTGTTTCTTTTTTTTCTTTTTTGTTAAGTTCTAATTACTCAGCATGATGTTGCAGATATGGGCAGTACAGAAAACTGCGTGACGAAATCGACAAGAATGAAGGTGGTTTGGAGGCATTTTCTCGTGGTTACGAAATATTTGGCTTCACTCGAAGGTAAACTTCATTAAAAATATATATATTCAAGTGCCGTTTCGATTGCTTTAACGTTTTTAATTATGGCATTTTCAGCACTCTAGTCACGGTAAAAGTTTAGTAAATACTCTACAGATAGTTGGTATTGCAGTTGCTAATTATAATTCACTGCTTTATTAGCGCCACTGGTATCACTTACCGGGAATGGGCACCAGGAGCTAAGGTTTGTTTCATCTCAATACTTTACCTTACTATTATGTTGTCATGATTTTATGTTATTTGTGGTCCATCACTAGAGTTTCAGAATTTCAACTTTTATGCCTGTGAAGAGAACTAAATTTAAAAGCATGGATTAAAACACATGTATTGCTACATTCAATATGATTGAACATGTGATGTACACCTACTGCTAACATACCAAGCTTTATGTTGTGGTGGTGAATATTTTTCCTTGAGCTGTTGGGGTTGCAGATTTCAAAACCGGTCAAGTGGTGTTGTATTTAGCATAATTATAATGATCAACCTGGGCTCATAGTTCAGTGAAAAGGGTCTCATGTGCCCTGATATTGTGCAATCGGTTTTGTCTTTTGTATTCTGTTCCATGCATGTATCTGCACCTGATTGAATATCTAGATTCTTGTTTTTTCTAACAAGAGTTATTTGACTGAATTATGCCTTTCCAGGCAGCATCACTAATTGGAGATTTTAATAACTGGGATGCGAAAGCTGATGTAATGACTCGGGTATGCTATTACAGTCTACTTTGAGATTTATTGTTTAATCTTCCATCTCAGCGTGTATAACCTTCAATGATTCTTGTTGGCGGCATGCTTTGCTCTATTATTATTCTGTTCCTTCTGCAATTCTCATCTAAGACAATCTTATCACTGAAATTGAGCAGAACAACTTTGGTGTGTGGGAAATATTTCTGCCAAATAATGCTGATGGCTCGTCAGCGATTCCCCATGGCTCCCGCGTGAAGGTGACATGTTCATAGTTAACCTTTTGGAATAACATGCAAAATTGTCAGCTTTGTAACTCTGATCGTAATTCTTATTGTGTGTCATGGCATTGGTAGATTCGCATGGATACCCCAACTGGTATTAAAGACTCCATTCCAGCTTGGATCAAATATTCTGTCCAGCCACCAGGCGAGATCCCATACAATGGAGTATATTATGACCCTGCTGAGGAGGTACAAACCAGTACTCATTTTACATTCTCACTTGTTTTGGTTTTTTTCTAGAGAAGATCAACACTTTTCAAGATGTAGACATCCAACAAAAACATTATATTTAGTATTTAAGTCATAACTTGTTTCCAGCATTCTCTATGTGTACATATGGTTCATATATCTCTCCTTCGCTGAAGGCCTAAAGAGTACTCCATTGTTTCAGGATAAATATGTGTTCAAACATCCTCGTCCAAAGAGACCCACATCCCTGCGTATATATGAATCACATGTTGGAATGAGTAGTACGGTATGTTTCTTTCTCTTATCTTCGAATGGTAACTGACAGAGGTAGAAGTTTAAAACTACATTTGACATGACAAATTCTTAAATGTGCTTGACCTCGTTGCTTTTTGATGATAGTGGAAAGTTTGGTCTAGGCACATTGAGAATATAGGAACTAGTCCTTTTGAACTAGATGACTATCATCGTTACTTGATGGCGTAATCATCTTTAGAGAATGTATAGTTTCAATATAAGTATGCAAAAGGAAATCTCGGAAGTCTTTATTTTTGTTCCAGGTTCTTGATGGCAGAAGACTTTCACTTTTGACGATATGATAATGGGTAACGTTGTTATCTTTGATCTGCAGGAACCAATGATAAATACATATGCCAACTTTAGAGATGATGTACTTCCCCGTATAAAAAAGCTAGGCTATAATGCGGTTCAAATAATGGCCATTCAAGAGCATTCCTACTATGCCAGCTTTGGGTATCATCATTTCCAGATATAAATTTTCTACCTAGTTATTATCCAATGCATACCTGTTAAAAGGCATTTGTTGATTCTTTGCAGTCGTAAATCCTTTTGTCTCCTTGATGAATGAGCTTGTGACTGTGCTACATGCAATGCAGGTATCATGTGACAAATTTTTTCGCACCTAGCAGCCGCTTTGGAACACCTGATGACCTTAAATCTTTGATAGACAAAGCTCATGAGCTAGGTCTGGTTGTTCTGATGGATATTGTGCACAGGTATTGGCTTCCCGTTAACGGACTTCTCCAGAATCATCTTACATCAGTTAGATTTTATTGTGAATCAGTTGATATGGAATTTTTCATGGAAAATCCAATTCTTCATTGTCTTAAATAAATCCAGCCATGCATCAAAAAACACACTGGATGGCCTGAACATGTTTGATGGCACTGATGGTCAATATTTCCACTCTGGATCGCGGGGTTATCACTGGATGTGGGATTCTCGTCTTTTCAATTATGGAAGCTGGGAGGTATGTCTCTTTAGTGTACCACCATGTTGGTGGTTACGTCTGTATCGTTATTAACGTTTAGTCCTTGTATATTTAGGTGCTTAGGTATCTTCTTTCCAACGCGAGATGGTGGCTGGAAGAATACAAGTTTGATGGGTTCAGATTTGATGGTGTGACTTCCATGATGTACACTCATCATGGCTTGCAGGTGGTATTTTGTATGGGATTAGTTTTGTGCTTTTTGTCAAAATTTAATAGTAACTAATCCTTTATGTATCACAGTATCCTACAAATATTTGCAAAATATATGGCTTTATGGAACCTAACTACTAACTTTTGTGGCAGGTCGAGTTTACTGGGAATTACAATGAGTACTTTGGTTATTCTACTGATGTTGACGCTGTGGTCTATCTAATGCTGGTGAACGATATGATTCATGGGCTATACCCTGAGGCTATTGTTGTCGGCGAAGATGTAAGTCATTTGCCCTTTTGTTTAGTAAATACTGAAGTGTCTTTGGTACCTCTTTTCAGCTCTCTCAATTGATTTGGTAATAGGTTAGCGGGATGCCAGCTTTTTGCGTTCCTGTCGAAGACGGTGGTGTGGGTTTTGACTACCGTCTACACATGGCAGTGGCAGATAAATGGATTGAGCTTCTCAAGTATGTCCTCAGGACGTCTTGGCTTTTCAATGAGATGAAAGTGGACGATGTTATATCATATTGAACTGATATGGTGTGTTGTAATTTCTCTAGGAAGAGAGACGAGGACTGGCAGGTTGGTGATATAACTTTCACGCTTACCAACAGAAGGTGGGGAGAAAAATGTGTCGTCTATGCGGAGAGTCATGATCAAGCCCTTGTTGGAGACAAAACGATAGCGTTCTGGCTAATGGACAAGGTACCATATCGGTTGCTGTTAAGACTCAGGAAATAGAATTACTAAACATCTTACTGTCTTTGAACTCTTAAGTCTTATGTCAGATTGTTCGACTAAATCTTATGTTTATTACTTGTATAGGACATGTATGATTTCATGGCCGTTGATAGACAGGCCACCCCGCGTGTAGACCGTGGGATTGCTTTACACAAAATGATCCGTCTCATTACGATGGGATTGGGTGGAGAAGGATACCTCAATTTCATGGGAAACGAATTTGGACACCCAGAGTGGATCGACTTCCCAAGGACTGATCAGCACCTTCCTGATGGCAGAGTCATCCCTGGGAATAATGGTAGTTATGATAAATGCCGACGTAGGTTTGATCTGGGAGATGCAGAATATCTTAGATACCATGGACTACAAGAGTTTGATCGAGCAATGCAACATCTCGAGGAGACCTATGGTTTCATGACTTCAGAGCACCAGTACATCTCCCGCAAGGATGAAGGAGACAGAGTCATTGTATTCGAGAGAGGTAACTTGGTCTTCGTCTTCAACTTCCACTGGACGAACAGTTACTCTGACTACCGAATCGGTTGCTCTATTCCTGAAAAGTACAAAATCGTTTTGGACTCTGATAACTCTTTATTCGGAGGCTTCAACCGACTAGATGACTCTGCCGAGTTTTTCACCTCTGTAAGCCCTTTAACTAAACGAGAACGAAAACAGAAACTCTTTTCTCCAAATCATTACGAAAGAACTGATAATTTGCTATGCAGGATGGAAGGCACGACGAGAGGCCTTGCTCTTTCATGGTGTATGCGCCGTGCAGAACCGCTGTAGTTTACGCTGCAGTAAAGGATGATGAACGTTCTTCTCTTGTCCCCATAAGCCTGTTACCCGAAGATGTGTAGGAGCAAGAAAAGGATATCCGAGTGTACCTAATGTAAGCTTCTTTGTACTTCAAAGATGTACTGTTTGATCTCCATTTTCTTTAGGTTTCGCTTGCAGCATCATCATTATAACTTTAAAATGAAATAAAAGTCGTTGCACTTCTACATTTGCTCAGCTTCATGTGCTTCGTCATAAGTCTTATTTATAGATATGAAGTTCCAAAAACATAAATCTTTTGAGAGTAAAAGCTGAGAGAAAGTTACAGATACAGGGGAAATCATAAAGAAAAAGGAAGAGGACAACAAAAGACTCCCCCTCTTTATACAGCGAAAATTTGAATACAAACCCAAAACAAACAGTAAAAACCGCAATGTTGTTTTGGTTTTTTAACACTGTTCAATGAAAGGCTTGTGTCGAGACACCTAGCTGATGGAGAACACTGGTTGGGGAAGACGAGGAGGAAGATCTCAGCGCTTCGGCCAATGGCCCACCCATGTGGTGATGGTGATGTTGAGACCCTCCACCGCTCCACCAGCTCATGTTTTGCTGGTCTCTCCCATTGTTGTTGCTCCGAGCCTCCTCCTCGTTGCCAGTGGACAGCTTCAAAGAGACGTCTGAGGAAGAGTTTCCAGGCATGGAGATGGAGAGACAAGTGGCTGAGCTCATGGGACTTGAACTATTGTCCGCTTCTTGAAGCGAAGAACGAGGCCAATCATCAAAGAAGGGCCTCAGAACGTGGCCTCCATCTGATCTGTTGTTGCTGAAACCATTGTGGGACTCGTATGGCCTCTTGTTGTTGATGTTGTTGCTATCATGCTTCATCTCCGAACAACTGTTAACAAAGAATCCACATCTCAATGATTTGAAAGAGACCAAACTCATAAAAACAGAGCATAAAGCAAAAATTGTCAAAGAGGTTCCACATTTAGGCTTCAAACAACATGATTATAGCCTTTATATGTTGATAATATAGGCTTTAAAAGCACCTTTTAATGCGGGTTTTAAAAGAACTGATTAAGTAGAGTAAATAGAAATAGAACAATTAAATGAGTTTGTATCTCATGTGTTATGTGTGGATAGGGGAGGTGGGTGCAGAAGAATCTAAAAGCTTTAACTTTTCTGCAAGATATGAGACATATATGGGTCAGCTTTCACTAAGGTCCTACTATCTCATTATTTCTCTCTCTTTCTATTTTCTCTGTTTGAAAAGTCTCTCACACAGCTTCAAAAAAAAAAAATAGATTCTATCAAATCCAGTGTTATCATTAACTCTCAACAGAAAAAAAAAAAAAAGAGAGATACTTTCACAAAGAAATCAAACTCATAATTCAACAAACAAACAAACAAACCAACCCTAAAATGATAAGGATGTGTCTCTCAATTTCCAACATTACCCCTCTCTTCACAACATTATACAAACCCAAGTTATGTATTATCAGTTTCATAGTTTAAGACTCAGAATCAGTATTGTTTTACTCTAACTGAACATCACTATTATTAAAAACAATCGTCTCAAAACTCTAAGTCTCAACCAAGAAATCTTATTGGCTTAAAACTAAAGAAAGAAAAGTCAATGTGTTTGACCAACAAGTTCAACAGCTAAAACAGACAGACCTAAAGAGAGTAAAATAAACAGTTCTTTTTAATTACCTTTGACTAAGGTGGAGAAGTTCAGATGAAGAAGAGTTGGAAGAGGCAGAGAAGAAGAACGACCCTCCTCCTTGACCTACCACTTCATCACCACCACCACCAAAAGCAAACGTAGATGCTGTCGTTGATGTTGTTGTTGCGGTGGCTGTGGCTGCTGCTGAGGTAGCCATGGACGTGGCGGTGGCATTGACAGTGGTGGGAGTAGTTTCCACAGGCTTTCTTGAACGGTTGCGGCCACGGTGCATGTGGCGCTCGCAATACTTGTGGCCAGCGAAGACGTCTCTTGAACATCTCCACTTCTTACCATCCGTTCTCCTGCATCTCCCTGGCTCAGGATCCATCGCCGCCCTCCCCAAATACCCTGTTTTTTTATTATAGCATTCATGTCACAGATCAGATCAAGAACAAGATTCTACTTAATCAAATGTTAATTTAGATCTCCAAGATTGGCAGAACAAGATAATACTAGTATACTACAAATATCGAAAGTATGGATCTTGGGAACACAACTCCAACACAGTAGGCACAAAACCCATCATGCATCTAATCTTATTTAATAAATGAAAATAATAAAAAACTTTGTCGAGACTCACAAGCAGGTTGGTAATGAGGGAGGTGTTGAAGAGGATGATGAAGAAAATAGGAAGGAGAAAGATGGACAAGACTTTTCTTGATTGGTAAAAGGAGCTCTTGAGGAACAGCAGCACCAGCCAACATGTACCTGTAGATCAGTGCTTGTAGTTCAAGTTCTTGCCACTGTGCCCAGCTAAAGAAGCTCCCCATCTCTACAAAAACCAACAACAACAAGGCCAAGCATATATCAGTAATTAGACTAAGAAACGAATAAGAGAAACGAGGGAGTGGGGAAGAGAAGAAAGAGAACTCACTGGGGAACCTGGAAGAAGAATCAGGAGACAGTTTAGAAGAGGTAGGTTCAGGGGCAAAGAGAGGAAGAGCAGTAGAAGCTGGAGTTTGGGAATGAATCTGGTCATAGACATGTTTTGGTATCTTAGCTGCAGAAGGTTGTTCTTCTGACTCTGTCTGGCTTCTCCATTGTTTCAGTTGCAAATCCATGGAAGAGAGAGAGTGAGAGAAGTGTTGTTGTTGGTTACTTTTGAGATAACAGGATTCTTTTTTTCCCTTTATTTTTTTTTGTCTTCCAGGGGTCTGATTTAATAGCTGTGAATGTCTTGTTGGGGTTAGGAAGAGCAAAATAACTTCTTTTTTTTTTTTGGCTCTAAGAATCTAAGAAAGAAAAGCTTCGTTCTTTGTAAGTCAGTTTCTGTATCTGAGCTTCTTCTGCAGAGAGAGAGAGAGAGAAAGGACAGAGAAGGGGGTAAAGAGGTTTTTATTAGGGACACTTGAGAGACTTGCAAGAAAAAGACAATGAGACAAGACAGATGGGGCAAGAGAGGAAACTATACAGTAAAAAAGAGGCTAAACTCTTTATATATAAACCTTAAAATTAATGTGGGGGTTCACAAATCTTCCATTAATCTTTCAGATTATTAAAATAATTAGTTTTGTGAATTAAGATATATAAAAAAAAAAAAAGCAAAGTCAGAAAACCCAGAAAGAACCACTCTCTGCAAGATGAAGATGGAGAGATAATAACCTGCAGTTTTTCTGTCTTTTGCTGCATTGGAAATACCAAACCTCCAATTAGTATAATAAATTACTACCTTTTGATTAGTTTATTAGTTATAAAAAAAAAAAAAAGCCTACTTGGAGTTGTGAGTAATTTTAAATTTAGTCCTTAATCAAGTGATTTGTTTGATGATTAATTAATGAATAGAACGTTACGTTTATTAAACCGAACTACTTTTATTTTAAGTTTTGAGTGATTAGTAAAATTCGTTAGGTTCATCACACAGGGCACTAGATAGATGTACTGTCTACTCTATTTTCTTTTTTGACTAATAAATTTTGTACCTTACGTCCATAAGATCTAGTCCGAAAATGGTATATTTCATTTGGGAAGTATTGGCTGAATTTTTGGTGGAACGAATCTGTTGAGGGAAACAATATTATTTGACGTAAAAATTCATGGCTGAGAAACCAAAATGTTTATTCTTTTAAGTGATATAACAGAATATATAACTATCACTTCTCAATCACGATTTTAACTCATTCTTTTATTTTCTTCTTATTATTATTTCACACCGCTCATGAGTCATACGTATAGTAAACAAATCTAATTGATATATACTAAATTGAACTTTCAGAGATGGCGGTAGAACGATGTCTCAAGACTCAAGAATATTATAAGGAGTCATGTATTTTTTAATTATAGAACATTTGAAACATTTTATGATATGGTCAACTTTGTTCCTCGTTTTAATGGGGTTTTTATTCGATAGATATCTTCTACTAGACTGAAAACCGCTGGTTCAATTTGGTTTAAAGATTGTGGTTCAATTTGGTTTAAAGATTGTGGTTCAAAATTTCCTTTGCTTTTTGTCAACGGTTTGAATTTGTATTCTATTCAATTTTTTTTTGGGTTTGATTTAGGTTTTACATTCGGGTCGGCTGAGGTAAAAAAAAAGGTAGTAGAAGAGAAAGAAGTTGAGAGAGAGAGAGGGAAGTAATAATGAGAAAAGAGAAGCAGGTGGGCTGTGTCAGAGAGCTCAGAAGTTAAAAGCATAAAAGTGAGTAACCCAAGTGGGTGGTGAGGGTTTCTCTTTGGCTGTGATTCATCTTTGATTTGACTACTCATAGTACTTCTTGTTTTTTTCACTTTTAACCCTCTCTTTTCCTCTATTTTCTTGCTTTTTACCCTCCAAAATCTCATTCACATATCACTAACACACCCCAAATAATAATGTCAATTTTTCAAGTTCATTAGGCTTAACTTTTACATTTCTCCTTTTTGCGATTAGTATGGAGCAAATAAGAGGATGACACATTACAAATTGCATTGCCACTCATCAAAGTTACTGACCAGCAGATCTTTGACCGAAATTATACCACTCGAGCGAACGAAAAAAGTTCAGGGTCAGCATATTTCTCTACTACATAGTCACAAAACTATATCACTTGGAGGGAGCACTTATGTTTTTCTTGTTCTTTGTCATTTTTCAAGATCATGTTTTATTACTTACGAAAAAACCATCGTACGTACCCTAATTACATAACTATTTTTCTGACATAACAGTAAAAAACACAGCGTTGATGTAGTAACTATCAACGAGCCAACAATAATATAAATATAACTGTCAATATTATTCGTTTTATTAAATAGAAAGTTCGGTAAGAAAAAGGAAAAGTTAACGTCGGCAAAGAGAAGAGAGTTTAATCATGTCGTACTATTGGTTTGGTGGTGTAATGTTCTCTTCTTTAAATTATGAATAAAACGAGTTAATTTGTACAAACAAATCTGAAATTAAAATACTATACAAATAGAGAGGAGAGCGAAGGACAGAGAATAAGAAGAAGAGGCAAAGGATGGCGAGAGTTCACATGTCCATGAGAAGACAAAATACGTTTCTCTGACACAAATCTCTCAGACTCCCCAATATATATTTTTAATTTATATTTGTGTAATATATAGTATAGTTTTGTTTTTGTTTTTGTTTTTGTTGTATTAGAAAGAAACGTATATTACTACTATACCCACCATGGACTTAAGGAAGGTCAGGCCTCAGTCCACTTGGGGTCCCCAATTTTTTATTAATTACAGAAAACAATTTTGTAGTAAAAGGCAAGTCACGCCGGCACGCGAGCCCTCACGTGATCCCACGTGCTTTATTATTCTCTCTTATGCTTCTTCACTAATCTCACTAATAATAATAACATACGTGAAAACTTTGTTTCAAAAAAGTATCAAGAATATGTTATTTTGCGTAAAATTAACATGATATGGCATATGGCTACATTATTTGTATAAATTAACCACGTAATAAAAAAAGGAAGGCTACTACCTAACACATTGTGTTATTTTTAGTAACATGGAAGAAGAAGAAAGAAGAAGAAAGAAAAAGAATGAAAAAGAAACCAAAAGGAAAAAGGAAACAATAGATCTTTCTGGTGAGAACACAGCACACACAGACATACACATTGTTGTTGACACAAGGCATCTAAGGGCATGACCGCACGTGTCAACATGCATCAAACATGCGATCTTTCAATATTATTTTAAAGAATCCAATGTAAAAGACTACTTTGCCTGCATGTCATGCCAATCTCTCCTTCCATTTATGTGTTTTCTAATCAAATATATACACTAAAAACAAGTTGATTTCATATTAAGATCAAGCCATATATAATAGTAGATCTAATTTGAGGGATTCGAAATCGAATTACCTCGTGTATTTTTTTTTATTCAAGAGAACAATTACTTGGGCTTTCAACCTTTGCGAATATTGGTTCGAGGGTGAAAAAATACATTGCATGCGGACTTTTACATCGAACTGTAACATGTCCTTTGGTCGTTATACAGTTTTCTACTTAATTTACGTCAGCTGCTAAAATAATAAAGTACTACTGAACAATTGACTCAAGACGGTTAATGCTCTTTGTTGTTGTTGCAAAGAAAACAAATATCGAATCCGAATCTCAGATATGATAATAAGGAGAAAAAATGATTAATTTTTAATCTTGTCTAGGAGCCAATTTGATATGTTGCCAAACAAAAAAAATACATATAATATGATTTGGGCCTACGTACAGAGATTTGAGCTATAACTGGAAAAGCCCAATCGACTACTTGTTGAAGGTCTTTTGTATTTGTCCGTTTTAAAACTTTTCAGTCCGATTCCTAATTATTTTTGTTGAGAAGACAAACATCTAACTATCTAATTCTAAGGCAACAAAACAGTTTCCTCTGCTTAAATAGCCCAACCTGATCCACTTCACGACTTTATCTACTTAAATAGCCCAATCATGAATTTTAACAATTACTATTAATCTCTTTGTTTCCAATAAAACCTCTGTTAAGGCCCAAAACATGTAACTATACCCACATGACCATTAACGAGGCTTGTGTATTAGCAGCGGAGACTACTGACCGAAGAAAAATGCAGAAACTACTTCCATAGTTAAAGATTTATCAATCCGTAATGTTGCTCCAATACCTAACCACACAAGGCCTCTATGATAATGATTCTTCAGTATCCATCTACATTTCAATAACTTCTCAAGTCGAAAATAGTAGAGTATACTCCATCATCATCCTTATACGATAAATAACTGCTGGGGAATATATTGATTCAAAGTTACGTGTAGAGTTCCGTATAGTGGGTAATATATATTACTTAGTAGAAGATTCGACGGGCAATTGATTTGTAAGAAAAGTCTTTGGACGTTAATAGCTTTGGTCAAGTCAATGGTACGACAGAAGACTAATTTCTCAATGACTTCTAGACAAACTAATAAATAACCTTAAAAATAAATCCTGTCCGACCAAAGGGTGGTTTGTGATATTTTAAGAAACTAAAAATGATTATGGTTTTTGGAACAAGAACTTGATTTTTGAATCTTTTTAAAACAGTTTTTTTTTCTAATCATCACTTCTTATTTTTTATAGTCAACAGTTTCAACAAAAACTTAAATATTGATAATCATTTTGAACAAATAGGTTAAAATATATACACCATATACGCACCAACATCTTTTTATATGTAGTAGTATATTAGTATATGTTAATCAATCACATTGTTGATTGAGTATTCTTCGTATAGGTTTATGCCATAATTCACATGCAATTCATTATGTTTTCCTTTGTAAATGAAAGGTAAAGATTATCGTTAATTGTCAAATTTGGGAAGAAGACTTTTGTAGGTAAAAAGTATTGGAATTTTTTTGATTCTCGACGTATGAGCCAAACTATATGCATTAAAGTTTAAATCATGAAGAATTAATTAAAAGAAGAGAGAGCAAAACAAAACAAACGATCCCCAAAGTAAACAAAGTCGTCCAATAATAAATTGGAGAAACGTTGCCATCAAAGAAGGATTACAATGTCTCGTCATCTTGGATTCTTGATTATCTTGTTAAATAAATCCGTATCAAATTCCATTACGTTTTCTTTCATGTTAGTCAATGTAAACGCTTAAATTCCTATGATTTTTCTGAATATACAATTTTTAATATCTACTATTAGTGAAAACTTGAAAGCAACTTAGCATCGATAAACCGTATATTAATTGAAAGTTCATAACCACAGACTCAAAATTACGGTCGACCTCTTAGTCCTAGCCTTAAAAATCTGACTAATTTGTAAAGGTATTTTGATGAGATGGAAAGTGTTTGAAATTATTGTATAAAGCTTATTAGAGTATTTGATGTATGAGTCGTCTCTCTTTGCTTTATACATCTACACACTACAGCTATGACGATTAATTATTAAATCCAAATCACACAAAGTTTTTTAAAGATATTTTGGATTTTTGGTTGTCCGTGGATCGATGAATGCGATGTCAAAATAAAAACAAGGATATTTTGGTTGCTGGTTGTAACACGACTAAAGATTTCATATATAGATCTTTTATACAATGATACTAATAAAAAAAAATATACTATATGCTAAAAAAAAAAAAAAAAAAAAAAAAAAAAAAA